>NC_052514.1:4175407-4199010 GCF_014356525.2 Nilaparvata lugens | reverse complement strand
CCTGGACTCCAATTCACCTCTATCAACTTCTGCCTCCTGTGAAGTGTTACATTGTTGTGTATCACGTTTCTTCTTGAGGATGGGGACTACAACTTGAGTCTACTTCCTCGACGAGCTCCTGGTATTATTGGAGCTGTATCTCAGCTGACTATTGCTGAGACCACGACGAGTTCCTGGTCGTGTTGGAGATTCATCCCAGCTGTCTGAGGCTGGAAGTTGTGGCAGTGTGAAAACACGGCCATGCAGGGCGAAAGCCCGGCACATGCAGTGCGCAAGCACGGCGAAGCTAGGCAGTGTGAAAACACGGCCATGCAGGGCGAAAGCCCGGCACATGCAGTGCGCAAGCACGGCGAAGCAGGCAGTGTGAAAACACGGCATGCAGGGCGAAAGCCCGGCACATGCAGTGCGCAAGCACGGCGAAGCAGGCAGTGTGAAAACACGGCATGCAGGGCGAAAGCCCGGCATATGCAGTGCGCAAGCACGGCGAAGCAAGGCAGTGTGAAAACTCGGCCATGCAGGGCGAAAGCCCGGCATATGCAGGGCGCAAGCACGGCGAAGCAAGGCAGTGTGAAAACACGGCCATGCAGGGCGAAACCCGGCACATGCAGTGCGCAAGCACGGCGAAGCAAGGCAGTGTGAAAACACGGCCATGCAGGGCGAAAGCCCGGCACATGCAGTGCGCAAGCACGGCGAAGCTAGGCAGTGTGAAAACACGGCCATGCAGGGCGAAAGCCCGGCACATGCAGTGCGCAAGCACGGCGAAGCAAGGCAGTGTGAAAACACGGCCATGCAGGGCGAAAGCCCGGCACATGCAGTGCGCAAGCACGGCGAAGCAAGGCAGTGTGAAAACACGGCCATGCAGGGCGAAAGCCCGGCACATGCAGTGCGCAAGCACGGCGACTCATTGCAGTGCGGAAGCACGCGTTTCCCTTGCAATGTTATTTGGGTTCCCAGAACCTGTCTGAGGTGTTGTTCACCTCGTTTTTTTGTGTTACCCGCCCCTCCTGGCAGTGCGAGAGCACCGCGATTCTCATCTGCAGTGCGGAAGCACGGCGTCCTCGGCAGTGTGAAAACACGGCAACTCTGCAGTGCGGAGCACGGCGTCCTTTTCGCGATGCGAAAGCATAGCGTTCCTGGCAGTGCGGAAGCACGGCGCCCCGGGCAGTGCGAAAGCACCGCGTCCTTATTTTTGCAGTGCGAGAGCACGGCGACTCATTGCAGTGCGGAAGCACGGCGTTTCCCTTGCAATGTTATTTAGGTTCTCAGAACCTGTCTGAGGTGTTGTTCACCTCGTTTTTTTGTGTTACCCGCCCCTCCTGGCAGTGCGAGAGCACCGCGACTCTCATCTGCAGTGCGGAAGCACGGCGTCCTCGGCAGTGTGGAAACACGGCAACTCTGCAGTGCGGGAGCATGGCGTCCTTTTCGCGATGCGAAAGCATAGCGTTCCTGGCAGTGCGGAAGCACGGCGCCCCGGGCAGTGCGAAAGCACGGCGTTCCTTTTGCAGTGCGCAAGCACCGCGTCCTTATTTTTGCAGTGCGAGAGCACGGCGACTCATTGCAGTGCGGAAGCACGGCGTTTCCCTTGCGATGTGATTTAGGTTCTCAGAACCTGTCTGAGGTGTTGTTCACCTCTTTTTTTTGTGTTACCCGCCCCTCCTGGCAGTGCGAGAGCACCGCGACTCTCATCTGCAGTGCGGAGCACGGCGTCCTCGGCAGTGTGGAAACACGGCAACTCTGCAGTGCGGAGCACGGCGTCCTTTTCGCGATGCGAAAGCATGGCGTTCCTGGCAGTGCGGAAGCACGGCGCCCGGGCAGTGCGAAAGCACGGCATTCCTTTTGCAGTGCGAAAGCACCGCGTCCTTATTTTGCAGTGCGAAAGCACGGCGCTTCTTGCAGTGCGAAAGCACGGCGTCCCCCATCGCAGTGCGGAAGCACGGCGGCCTCTTGCAGTGTGCAAACACGGCGTCCCCCATTGCAGTGCAGAAGCACGGCGGTCCTTTGCAGTGCGAAAGCACGGCGCTTCTTGCAGTGCGGAAGCACGGCGTCCCCCTTGCAGTGTGCAAACACGGCGTCCCCCATTGCAGTGCAGAAGCACGGCGGTCCTTTGCAGTGCGAAAGCACGGCGCTTCTTGCAGTGCGAAAGCACGGCGTCCCCATCGCAGTGCGGAAGCACGGCGGCCTCTTGCAGTGTGCAAACACGGCGTCCCCCATTGCAGTGCGGAAGCACGGCGGTCCTTTGCAGTGCGAAAGCACGGCGCTTCCTGCAGTGCGAAAGCACGGCGTCCCCCATCGCAGTGCGGAAGCACGGCGGTCTCTTGCAGTGTGCGAACACGGCGTCTCAACGCAGTGCGAAAGCACGGCGCAGGTCTTCAAGATCTTTTCTGAAGCTAGGCCTAGGATCTGGCCGGGTAGCTTGCTCATTTCTTCGGATGGTGCCGACGCATCACCACCGGTTGGCGAGGAACCAACCTGGCGCCCAGTTTATGTTCGGTCTATGTTGACCGGCGGAGAGGTGGCAGAATGTACTCAGGCATTTGGGACATTCTGTCTGCCGTTTACCCCTTCCATCCTCACCCCCCCTCTCCTCCCCCTCTCTTTTCCCCCATTCCTTAGTAGGAACAGTGTGTCACGATGTATATCGTAACTAGAGAAAGGATTGAATTTAGGGCTCATTTATTCGACGCTCGGCTATCTTTCATAGAATCTGAGGGGTCAACGTTCAAGCCAGCCACTGGCCTACCGCTCAGCGATGCTGCGCATCCTCTCTCCCCTCCCTCTCGGTCACTGAGGGAGGCTCGAGAAAGGCCAGCAGGAGGCAGTCGAGTTCGGGGAGCCAAGTCGAGCGGTCGAGAGAGGTGAGAAGGAAGCAGCGAGCAGCTAGCAACGTCACAGTACACCAGTACTAAGTGAACTCCGATTCCTTCAGCGACCGGGAGTTGTGTCGAGGTTAAAGTCGATTAGCCTCTCACACAGTGAACTCCACTGCTCTACACTCGTTTGGGCGAGTGTTGAACGACATTAACCTGTTTGGACGACGGGTTGCCAGTTTCGACCAACGACAACACGTCAGGTTTGGTCGAAACCTGACTCCCCATTGGTAGGCCACCAGTGGGACATCGAGGCGAGAAAGGACGTCTGGGAAGGCCAGGAAAAGCCTTTCCCGCAACTCCGCGGCCGATCCGGACCCCAGGAGGACAGCTGGTGCCCGGCCAGTAGGACTTAGGAAAGTCCAGAGTGCTGGCCGCCGCAGCGCACTAGTCCAGTGCGGGATCGCAAGAGGACGTCCGGGAAGGCCAGGAAAAGCCTTTCCCGCAACTCCGCGGCCGATCCGGACCCCAGGAGGACAGCTGGTGCCCGGCCAGTAGGACTTAGGAAAGTCCAGAGTGCTGGCCGCCGCAGCGCACTAGTCCAGTGCGGGATCGCAAGAGGACGTCCGGGAAGGCCAGGAAAAGCCTTTCCCGCAACTCCGCGGCCGATCCGGACCCCAGGAGGACAGCTGGTGCCCGGCAAGTAGGACTTAGGAAAGTCCAGAGTGCTGGCCGCCGCAGCGCACTAGTCCAGTGCGGGATCGCAAGAGGACGTCCGGGAAGGTGTGGAAAAGCCTTTCCCGCAACTCCGCGGCCGATCCGGACCCCAGGAGGACAGCTGGTGCCCGGCAAGTAGGACTTAGGAAAGTCCAGAGTGCTGGCCGCCGCAGCGCACTAGTCCAGTGCGGGATCGCAAGAGGACGTCCGGGAGGCCAGGAAAAGCCTTTCCCGCAACTCCGCGGCCGATCCGGACCCCAGGAGGACAGCTGGTGCCCGGCCAGTAGGACTTAGGAAAGTCCAGAGTGCTGGCCGCCGCAGCGCACTAGTCCAGTGCGGGATCGCAAGAGGACGTCCGGGAAGGCCAGGAAAAGCCTTTCCCGCAACTCCGCGGCCGATCCGGACCCCAGGAGGACAGTGGTGCCCGGCAAGTAGGACTTAGGAAAGTCCAGAGTGCTGGCCGCCGCAGCGCACTAGTCCAGTGCGGGATCGCAAGAGGACGTCCGGGAAGGTGTGGAAAAGCCTTTCCCGCAACTCCGCGGCCGATCCGGACCCCAGGAGGACAGCTGGTGCCCGGCAAGTAGGACTTAGGAAAGTCCAGAGTGCTGGCCGCCGCAGCGCACTAGTCCAGTGCGGGATCGCAAGAGGACGTCCGGGAAGGTGTGGAAAAGCCTTTCCCGCAACTCCGCGGCCGATCCGGACCCCAGGAGGACAGCTGGTGCCCGGCCAGTGGGACTTAGGAAAGTCCAGAGTGCTGGCCGCCGCAGCGCACTAATCCAGTGCGGGATCGCAAGAGGACGTCCGGGAAGGTGTGGAAAAGCCTTTCCCGCAACTCCGCGGCCGATCCGGACCCCAGGAGGACAGCTGGTGCCCGGCCAGTGGGACTTAGGAAAGTCCAGAGTGCTGGCCGCCGCAGCGCACTAATCCAGTGCGGGATCGACAAAGGACATCTGGGAAGGTGTGGAAAAACCTTTCCCGCCACTCCGCGGCCGATCCGGACCCCAGGAGGACAGCTGGTGCCCGGCAAGTGGGACTTAGGAAAGTCCAGAGGTGGCCGCCGCAGCGCACTAATCCAGTGCGGGATCGACAAAGGACATCTGGGAAGGAGTGGAAAAACCTTTCCCGCCACTCCGCGGCCGATCCGGACCCCAGGAGGACAGCTGGTGCCCGGCAAGTGGGACTTAGGAAAGTCCAGAGTGCTGGCCGCCGCAGCGCACTAATCCAGTGCGGGATCGACAAAGGACATCTGGGAAGGTGTGGAAAAACCTTTCCCGCGACTCCGCGGCCGATCCGGGCCCCAGGAGGACAGCTGGTGACCGGCAAGTGGGACTTAGGAAAGTCCAGAGTGCTGGCCGCCGCAGCGCACTAAACCAGTGCGGAACCGAAAGAGGACCTCTGGGAAGGCCAGGGAAAGCCTTTACCAGAGCTCCGCAACCAACCCGGACCCCGGGAAGACACCCGGTGCCCAAGGACTAAGACTTAGTCCCGACACGAAGCCCTTTCTCACGACTAACACCGTAAGGTTCCTGTTCCCTTCTTTCCGCGACCAACCCTGTTTGGCAGTGCGAAAGCACGGCCCCTCTTTCCTAAAAGGGAAACATTCCTCCAAAGCACTCAAACCCTGTTTCAACCCCCAACCCGAGCGAGGGTGGTTGACGGACGCCCCACCAGACCCCGTCCCTGCCGCGGCCCTCCCCAGTCGCCGACTGAGTTTAGCCGGCCCAGAGCGACACTGGGAACTCTGATAGAGAAAGGTGTGGGCAAAAATCTACTCAGAATATATATATATATTGTAACATATTTAAATCTGGGTAGATGAAAAGCCCTAACAGAAATAGTAATAGGTCTAAAAATAAAGTAATTGGCTAATATCGCCAAGCAGATAATAATCAAGATAAGATAGCATCAGCTTGTTCTGGCTAAATGGTACAAGAACTTAAAAAGGATTTGAAGAAAGTTTACTACTCATAAATATATTATTTATAAAATATTTGAAGATTGAGGTTAGATAGATGTATTCACAGATCGGTGACTAGAGATCGATCAACCGAAGAACGTAGAATCTGACCAAAACCCCTTGGCAGAGCTTTATTGCAATCAGACGGTGTGCAATGTGAAAAAACACCCGTCCACGTGGCTAATATTAGTTAGCATGGAATTAATATTAATATATATAATATTAACTAGCATGCAAAGAGCATAAATATAAAACCAAATAAAAATAATTTAATGTTCAGGAAATAAGAGTTACCAGGCGCATGAATACCTAATAAAATTTGCATGCACCAATAGTAAAACGGCAGTTAATAGGCGGCAACTGTAGGCCAATTCAAAAATATTTATATATATTTATATAAGTGTAGTAGATTTTGTGTAAAAATTTGTGCAATCTATGTTATCAATATGGCTCGAATGCAAAGAAATTATTAATCATATAATCTAAGCAATATTTTGGCATTTTTGTAAGATCTATTTGAATTTAATGGCGGAGGATTGAGATATTTAATTTTATGCTAATTTGAAAGTCGGAAAGAGGATCTGTAAAACTTGAGAAGGAAGAACCAGCACTCGCCAGCCAGATGCCACCATAAGAGGACCCCAAATATTTTAGAGCGAAGTACTTATTAATAATTTTGTAAAAAATCAAAGTTAAAGTAAATTATTAAATTTCTTAAAAGACTTCGTGATGCTATTGTGAAGCAGAAGTCATTTTTCATTTTAATTAAATTTATAACCCCTGGAGGAGACGATTCCGGCTACCATATTCCCGGACCGCATGGAGTTGGATCGACATCGGCGGCTTACAAGAAGATTTTCGACACGTGAGTGATTTAATTTGAATTTAGTGATGGGCGCCCTAGTGCTTCGAATAATCTGATGATCAAAGCTAGCTCGCCGAAAGGGTTATTATAAATTAAGAAATTAATAAGAGTAATACTTGCGCAAGTAAAAATTAGTATTAAAGGTATTTATTGAAAGAAAAATATATAGATCAATATTTTAGAAATTTCTGTTTAATCAAAGAAGTACGAAATCTAGGCTATCAAACGTATGCATACAATATTTAATTTTTTGCAATACAATTTGCGATAATTTATCATAGTTCTAATTCACTAGATGAATGGCTCTACCTATTCCGTCAGGTGCCGAATCTTGCACCCTGAGATAAAAATATATATTCGATACAAATAAATCTACTAAATACTAGAGATTTTAATATATATATATATTTGGATTATTAGTGGCTAATTTATCAAGCTGATCTTAGAGCACATATTTTTGATTGAATTATCCAAGTCGACAAGTATTAGCAAGTACATGTCGCAGCTACATGCAAAGAATGCATATGATTTTAAGATAAAGGCACATGGTAATGATTCGTGCCATAAATCTAGAATATAAAGTTTAGCCTGTGATATTTGCTGATATAAATTATTGTTCTATTTTTTATATTATATTTTTTATCGCTCTATATATATTTTTTGCCTCGATTGATCTTTGCATTATTTGTGTAATATATGTATGAAATTTCATGGTGTGCAATTTATTTTTTATTCCTCATCTCTATAGTATAAGTATCATTTTTATATATATTTATTATTTATTGAATTACAAGAGTTATAGGAGAAGCCCATATCTAGGCCTATCAAGATTTTTTAAGACTGAATACTATTAGAAAACCACGACCTAATTATATTAAATCTCATGCTTTACCGACTGATGCCAAGCAGGAGGCTAATCGTTATTTAATATAAAGAATAACGTGACACAAAGACATGTCGCCCAACGTGATAGGCCACGGATACGACACAAAGACATGTCGTACCAACGTGGGACTGATGATGAGAGCCAAGCTCATTGAATAATTATTTGAAATTAAGTCAATAACCATATTGAAAATTATAGATAACTTATACGAGTTTTGAGGAAAACTGGCGAAGTGAAATTTGTATTACTTTTTGGGGAATCAATAGCTTTAAATAAGAGAAATTATATGTTTTAAAGAAAATTTTTTATTATTGTTATTGTAAAAAAGAAAATATATTTTATAGAGAGAGCTATTATATTTTATGGGCCTAAACTGCTAGTCAGAAATCAATGAATAGTATTATTATATTATAAGAGCTTAAGTAATAAATAGGTTACCTGGCTTGTAATGTCCATAGGCCTATCCTCATTTGTGTCCTTATTAATGCCTTGTTGGCCAAAACTTTCACTTTTTTAACAAACACTTGACACTTAATCCATTTTTAAAATATGAGTCTCTTTTCGTCCACGCAAAGTAAGGTAGCAGACACACTGCAGACGGCGATAGTAGCGGAGATCGACGCTGAGGGGGGCGCGATGGAGTCCAACGCCCAGATCTCTTCAATCACCGCCAAGAATCCTGTGAACAGTAATAAACCGTTAAATGTCTCCCAAGAAGCAATAAGAAGGGTTATAGTAGAGGGGATGATCAAGTCATTTTCTAATAGTTTAGAAAAAACAATGACCACAGTAATGAAGGACTTAAGGCGGAAATGAAGGAAATGCGGGAATCACTGAAGGATACATCGGTAAGAATGGGTAAGGAGACTGCGGAAAGAATAGATAACCTACCAGCACAAAACACTTCACAAATTCATGAAATAGCTACAAACAGGAACAATAGTCAACTTATTTCCATAAATAAACAACAGAATAGTAAATCTACACAAATAGCTCACCTAAATTCTGATATAAATCAAAACAAAGTACAACTTAATTCATTGGAGACAGCCGTTGGAGAACAGCAATTATTTTCATCTGAATTAAATGCCGAAGTAGTAGATAATGAAACAGAAGCTTCTAGTCATTGGAAACAGGCCCAAGAGAAGTTGGTACAACTTGAAAGTCAAATACATCAATTTCCGCACGAGAATATAGAGCCTATTCCCATAGCAACGTTTGATTCACTACCCAGTTTCAATGAATTAGGCCGTTTTGACATACAGACCGCTATCTCCAACCTAAAGAATTTATAGATCAGATAAAACTAGTTCAATCATTAACACCCACCTCTTGGAATTTTTGGCGTCTTCGTTTGACTAGTTTATTGATTGGCGAACCCCTGATGTTCTTTCGGAGTAGAGTCCATGAATTTACATCATTGGATGAGTTTGTAGCTGTCTTCCTGGAACAGTATTGGAGCAGAAGTAAACAGTTGGACGTGCTAGCGGACATTATATCATGCGATTTCAACCCTAACTTAGACGGTGCATGTACCACTTTCGTCACTGCCCTACAGTTTAAAAATTCTCAATTGAGTGAGCCCATTAACGAATCGGCATTAGCAAGTATTATTTTAAAGAAGCTACCGTATCAAGTTAGAATGGCACTCGCCACACAACCCATTACTGATTGCAAGCAGCTGATAAAATCATTTATATGGCATACAGTCTGTGATGGCAATGTCAAACCACCGTTCAGACCAAAGATACACACGGAATCAACACAACTCAAAAAAGTAATCAGTATAACAGCCAAAATTATGACTCAGTACCATATGATTGCTCACGATCTACCCCTCAATTTAAACGCCGCTATAATCATAATCAAAATAACAGCTGGAATAATAGAAGTTTTCAGAATCATCAAACAAACCATTATCCACAGCAAACCTATGAAAGAAATTATTATTATGGCCGTGATCAATTTAACACAAACAATGATTACACTCAGAATAATCATAATAGAAATTATAAACCACCACCTCATCAAATTAGTACAAATTATACATTAGCGTATGCCACAGGATCAAATCAACAAAAAACCCGGAACCCAGCACCCAACGACCCGCCACCAGATACACAGAAAGCTACAGCTAATAAACCAGGACTATATGGTACCCCCGATATAACAAGCACAAGCTCAAATGAAACAAACCAAGAAAAGCAGGATATTTCAACGTCATACACCACATTCAGAATTGATTTACCGGAGACTTTGTTACAAGAAACACAAGATAACCCACCACCAGACACACAGGAGCCCATACAAGACAGCCTATCACAAAAAACCGCCGCCCAACATGCAATTAAAGCCAGCCGCAAGCATCAGCCTCTATTAAGTATCCTGCTCCCCAACGAAGAGCAGCCCGCCCCCGAAGAATCATTACCGGCCACAACCCTACAACAAGAACCGATACATTATAATAATGCTGAAATCCCACCACTGCCAAAAATAATTAGTTACCAGGAGGAGACCGCCACCAAGCACCCGCGCACAGAATCTATGCACCCATATCATTGTACCCCACCGAAGGGGACCAAGGACCCCAAGATGGAAGACCGAGAGGACGGACTACCGGATAAGAGGAGCGACCACAGCAAGGCCCGGAGACGGAGGCGCCCGAGGACACCCGACCGGCATCAGGACGAGGAGAACGGACTACATGACCGAAGGAGCATGCATCGTAAGGCCCGGAGGCGGAAGAAACGGAGGAACCGCGCGCGCCGATGGAAGCCGCATGCACGGTTCAAGCGCCCGAAGAGGACACCGGACCGACACCGAGGAGGACAGGAGCGGACCGAAGGCATGCATCCGCGGCACATACGCTTTAAAGGCTATGATCAGCGATGTGACCGGCAAAATGGACGTAATAAATGGGATAAAAACGGAGCTACTAAAAGGACTACTACGGATTCATGCATGGGCAACAACGAAATGGACTACTTGGTGAGATTGATGAAGGATGAACGGTGTTTGAGAAGATTGGAAGAATTAAAAAATAATATTAAGAAAGTGAAAGTACCTGGATATTATACTATTGAAAAGATAAATAATGTTTTGATATTGTGTGTAATGATAGTTATGGCTGTGATATGGATAAAAGACTGTGTTGTAGATATGATGAAAAATATTGTATTGTTATTGTTAAATGAATCTATTATTGATAATTGGGAAGCTAATATTATAAAGATGTGTATTGTTGTGAGCCTATTAATTTATAATGAACCGAGATCAAGAATATTAAATGATAATAAGAGGAAAGGTGAATTAAAATTACAGGATGATTGGAATGGATTGAAAGGAACTACAATTAATGAATCAAGGAATTGTTTAAAAAGGTATACAAGATACCGGGGTTTCATATTCATGATGAAAAAATTATCAACTAGGACAGCCTCAACAATCAACAGCAGATAACCTAACCGGCCTTGTAGCTATAACAAGCAGAAAGTCAAAAGATACGGGAAAGCCACGAAATTTCTACATGAAATATCACAGAATTTCAAATAAATATGATAAGAAGTCAAAGGAAAACAACACTATCAAACCGATTACTGACCTTCCTTAATAAATTTAATATTGGTATAGGACCTCGTGGCAACAATCCAATGTTTTAATTCCTTCCAGCCGTTAGAAGCCTGCAATAAGGAAAAGAACAATTTTTAAATATGTAATTAAATCATATACATCAGATAAAAAAGGACACAAGCGGGGATAATAAAATTAAAATTTGTTAATTACCTTTTTAAGAGAAAAAATTGAGCAGTTAGGTTAGTTATGAAAGTCGATAGCAAATTCTGATGTAACATGTAACACTATGAATTGTAGAACAGCGAACAGCTGACCAAAGCCACCCAAATCAAATGAATGTAATATCTGTTGAACATATGTTTATAAAAAGAAGTACTGTACCCAAAGAGTTATTTATTATTGTTATTTATTATTGTTATTTATTATATTTATTAATGTCGATATATTTATTTATATGTTTTTATATTTATTACTTTTAATTATGCCACGTTTGTTACTTGAAAAGACTTAAAGTGAATACCAGTTACCAAAACCAAAGAGCCATTAGCAAAAGAAAGTATTGTACCTGATGTATAGAAAATTATTTATATTAAGACCTAAGAAATACTATAAGATATAAGCCCAGAAGTTTATGAATCGAAATTATTGTCTAAAAGGAATCATTTATGGAATTATGAAATGTGTGTAGTTAAGTTGGCAGCCCTGCAAGCGGCGAATTCAAAAATTACTGTGTTGTAAATGGTGTCAGGAGGAGTACGTTTAGAAGTTTATATTTATGATATTTTTATGTGTGTGAGGAGGAGAATTTGTTAAACTTGAGAAGGAAGAACCAGCACTCGCCAGCCAGATGCCACCATAAGAGGACCCCAAATATTTTAGAGCGAAGTACCTTATTAATAATTTTGTAAAAATTAAAGTTAAAGTAAATTATTAAATTTCTTAAAAGACTTCGTGATGCTATGTGAAGCAGAAGTCATTTTTCATTTTATTAAATTTATAACCCCTTGGAGGAGACGATTCCGGCTACCATATTCCCGGACCACATGGAGTTGGATCGACATCGGCGGCTTACAAGAAGATTTTCGACACGTGAGTGATTAAATTTGAATTTAGTGATGGGCGCCCTAGTGCTTCGAAATAATCTGATGATCAAAGCTAGCTCGCCGAAAGGGTTATTATAAATTGAGAAATTAATAAGAGTAATACTTGCGCAAGTAAAAATTAGTATTAAAGGTATTTAATTGAAAGAAAAATATAGATCAATATTTTAGAAATTTCTATTTAATCAAAGAAGTACGAAATCTAGGCTATCAAACGTATGCATACAATATTTATTTTTTGCAATACAATTTGCGATAATTTATCATAGTTCTAATTCACTAGATGAATGGCTCTACCTATTCCGTCAGGTGCCGAATCTTGCACCCTGAGATAAAAATATATATTCGATACAAATAAATCTACTAAATACTAGAGATTTTAATATATATATATATATTATAATATATTAATTATATATGAAAAAGACAAAGAATCGTCAAACGATGTTGCCCTATCTTTTTCACTTACATTATAGCATGGACCTCACTATTCATAGATATAGAGTAGTACAACAAAATATAGTAATAGACAATATAGGCAAATGAAAAAAAAACATGTTAAGCTACTGATAAAATCTCTATACTCACTCAAGCATGCGAGAATACGTCCTTAAGGTAAAATTGTTCATACCTGTATATAGAGAAACAATGCACCATTAATTATCTCCTTCGTTACCATAATTCCTTCACATAGCCTCTATGATGAAAGCTTTCATTATCCTTCAATTGAGACCTACATAATCTAAGATTAGAGCTTCTATTAGCCTTCAATTGAGACCTACGCCTCATCTAAATCACTAATTCATGCGTGAATTGCTGCAACTGATTCATTATAAGTATTATTTGGTTGGTGTGGGGTAATTAGGTTGATTCTTCATCGCTACTGCAAAAGAGGTCAAACTGAATTTGTTCTCTCAATACGCCTTCTTAGAGCATAAGTGGAGCTTAATTAGCCTGAGAAGTGCCTGTCCAAGTCCTCTATATAGTAGCACTTAAGAAAGGTAAGTTTGAAGTTCATCTATAATCGAGGCGGTATACGGAAAAAGGGCACATAGAACTAGTAGTTCTGTGAACAGTAGACCTCGCGCTCAGTAAGTTACATTGACCTGTTGTTATGTTTTCTCAAAAATTAATAAATGATTTATCAATTAAAAATGCTAAATAAACATAGAGCTCTCTGTCCTATATCGTACCGTGACGTGTCGTCCCGGAATGTGAGTGTGAGCGCTGTTATCAGGTCTGGCTGCAACTGTCTACAACGTTGATGGAAAGATACAATTTTCAAGATGTTCGATGTTTTTGAACGGGTAGTATTATAGTCAACTGTCTACTAACGTTAATGGAAAGATACATTTTCAAGATGTTCGATGTTTTTGAACGGGTAGTATTATAGTCCACTAGACAGCTGATTTATGATGAATAATTCTATAGTCTGATTTTTACGGTAATATTGGCGTATGAAGGAGGCTCGTTTTTCCTTTTATATTATCCTTGAAATGCAAAATTTCCAAGAACCTCGTATATACGTCGACGTGCAATTTAAAAAGGAACATACCTTTCAAATTTCATGAAAATCTATTACCGCGTTTCGCTGTAAATGCGCAACATAAAAACATATAATATTTAAACATTAAGAGAAATGCCAAACCGTCGACTTGAATCTTAGACCTCACTTCGCTCGGTCAACTATTACATGCCCTTTTTCCGGAGATTGCTTTATTAGATCGGCCATGTTGTTCTGCATATAACCTGAAAATCTCAAACAAAAATCTTGAGAACTGATGTTGGTACAACTGTTTATAAACAGCTGTGTCAGGGAGGGATTTGGTGGTCAGTGAGACTATTGCTTCCTATGTTTATGTCCAAACCTTCATCAAAATCAAATAAGTTCACTATCATTAACTATTTTATTATAAAGATAAAACAAAATGTTTCTTTGCTGTGCTCTGAAAACTTCAATACTGTGAATCTCAACAAAACATTCAAATTCTTGAGTGGTCCTGTTCCTGACATTCAACCACAAGTGATGCCCTACCCCTATTTTAATAGAATAGAAAACTTTTTTATATGTATAAATTTTTCTTCTAATTTAAGAGAAATATAGCATTTATCATTGAAAACATGTGTTATCTAGTTTATCAAACCCAAATTTGTACAGAATAAATTGTCTTTGGAAAAAGAGCACAAAAGACCAATTTTTCGAACATATTTTTTGGACTAGATTAGAAATATAATCATGTATCATTATTGATCAACATGATATCAATATAAACTTAATGAATTTTGCTTTGGTACTAATAGAATGTTTAATTCAATAAAAATACATTGATCCATCCAAACTGAAAACTTAAATGCGATTTTCTCAAAACACAATTTTGCTCTATGTGCCCTTTTCCGTATAGACTACCGCCTCTCTATTGATTGATTGATTGAGTACTTTATTTATGTAGATTACAATATATACTGGCTTATACACTTATATACTATAGCTTACAATACAGCAAAATTATAGATGAATTTACATAATATAGACTAAGAAAATAATTATTGAACTGTATATGATATGAAAAAGCAATTTGTAATATAATAACTATAGATAATAATTATATTGTTATGCATGTACATAAATTGGCGGAGCTTTGGACATATCAATGTCCATTCTTCGGAAAGAATATTAAAAATATCCTCCCCACTAACTATCTACCAAAATATAACATAATAGAGGAAAGAATTGGCTTCTACACGGACGTGATAGGAAATTCACGAATCATCATGTCTGAACTACTGAACTGATTAACTTGAAATTTTGCATATTGATTCTTAATTTTACTATATAGGCCTATTTTAAATTCTTCAAGATTTCAGTAGGTACAGTTTTCAGTTTGTCAAGTTTCTAATCTGAGCTTTGCGGAGCACAGGTTACCTGCTAGTCTATAAAATAATAGAGAAAAGAATATTGGCTTATATGCGGGCGTGATGGGAAATTGACGAATGACGCATCATCTCGTCTGAACTACTGGACTGATTAACTTGAAATTTTGCATATTGATTCTCAGATTTATTATAGGCCTATTTTGAATTCTTCAAGATTTCAGTAGGTGAAGTTTTAAGTTTGTCAAGTATTTAATATTAGACCCTTGAGGAGCTAGTTATGGAATAGAACAATATTCTAAAAACTGATAAAGTGGTAGAGCAGACCTACACTTCGTTGCTCATATATACACATCTGTCGTCTTGATTCTATTCAGGTTGTTGTTTTGAAAATCAGATATTCAGATTTCATGTTTTGTAAATCAGAATATTCTTCATATTAACATCCCCATAAACATTAAAAGCATAATTTATCGTGAAAATACATAATCATGAATTTTTTTGTAAGGGCTACTCTAATTTATCAAGAAATAAAAAATCCAAATATCCTTTTGATAAACTTAATTATAGGTATAATATGATTCAAATACGTCATTGAACAAAGTTCCATCATTCAACCCATATAGTCTACGTCAATGTATATTGACGCTGTTCCTAATGTATCTGTACATGTTTATGAATAAAGATTTTTTCAATTCAATTCAACCCAATATAAATTCTTCCATCTTACTTGAAATCACTTTTAATGTGTCAAGACCCGCAGAATTTCATTGTGATTTATTGTATTTGGATTGAAGTTCATTTCAAATAAAGAAATCATTAAAATGAAAACTTGAGGAGATCATATTCTTAAGCCATGTCCACACTGAACAAATGTTCGACAACCATGTTAGTTGAAACAGTTTGGGCAAATTTTATTATGTTTGACAAACAATGTTTGCCCGAGGCCAGTGTGGACGCGTCACCAAACAAAATATTTGTAAGTGGGGAGAACAGGTTTTATGTTTTACAGCAAACACTGAAAATGTTTGGGAAAACAGTAATTTTTTGTTTGACAAACAATGATTGTCCAAACTTTTCAAAATGTTTGTCCCTGAGCCCCTCAACAAACATGTTTGTCGAATATGTATGTAGAACATTTTTGATCAGTGTGGACATTTAAGAATATGATCTCCGCAAGTTCTTCTTCTTCCTCCTCTATCACCTTCTCATACTAATGAATTCTTTATTTGAAATTTCTTTAATCCAAATACAATAAATCACTATGCTAGGAATCGTTAAACAAATGCATCGAATCAAAATAATGTTGAAATTTCAATTGAATACATTCAAGATAACATGGGATTAAATCTTAGAATTCTAGTAAATACGGTAGTCTTGATCTCAGTCAATCTTAAGGTGCGTACAGATTTACGCGCCGCGAACATGAGCAATTCACTTTTAATCAGCTGATGCCAAGCTTTTTATATCTGTATCTCACCGTTTCTTTAAAAATACAGATATAGTCAGCTGATTAAAAGTGAATTGCTCATGTCCGCGGCGCGTTTATCTGTACGCACATTTACATACAATCTCTAGTAAGATTATGTTCTTCCTCAACAACCTGAAAATCTTAACAAGATGATTAATGATGATTACATCTCGACATTATCACATTCCAGAAGACAGTGACGATATACGAACTACTATTCGAAATGTGAATGAATGGTCATTCAACCCAAATGCGACACCACAGATAAAAAACAGATTCCAACAACTAGACAAATCTGGTCAGATCATCTGTGACTTGAAAAATCACCACATTTATTCTCAAGTCAGCTGCTTACAAGTCTACAACTGTCTAACTGTAAATGACGAAGAAGAAGAAGGTGAAGTGGAAGAAGGGGAAGAAGAAGAAAAGAACTGGGCCGTACAGAGGCTACAGCCCAACACCTGTCATCGAATCTTGTTCATTTCTTCTTGTTCTTCTCCTTCTTTTTCCTCCTCTATCACCTTCTCATTCCTCCTCGTCCTCCTACTCCTCCTCCTCCTCATTCTCTTTCTGTCATACTTTTTCTCGACATGTCCAAAAATCCATTTGTAAAATAACAATTGCTGCTAGCGGGAGATTTCATTTTTCTCGCGATGGGCGTCCGAAGCCTTTTTCGTTGTCGGAACATAATAACAATAATTGTTGTTATTGTCGGACAAGAAAGAGAAGTAGAACAATGATGATATGCGGAAGAGAAGGGAAGGTCGAAAAGGAAGATTGACAGAGAGAGAGAGATTGATTGATTGATTGATTGAGTACTTTATTTATGTAGATTACAATATATACTGGCTTATACACTTATATACAATAGCTTACAATACAGCAAAATTATAGATGAATTTACATAATATAGACTAGGAAATAACTATAGAACTGTATATGATATGAAAAAGCAATTTGTAATATAATAACTATAGATAATAATCATATTGTTATGCATCTACATAAATTGGCGGAGCTTTGAACATATCAATGTCCATTCTTTGGGAAGAATAATAAAAATATCCTCCCCACTAACTCTCTACCAAAACGTTAATTTCGTTATTTAAACTAAGGAGAGAGAGAGAGAGACAGCACGAGAAGTGAAAAAGATATGGAGAAAAGTAAGGGGTTGGTCAAAATGGAGGAAGGTTGAGATGAAATTGCATTTTAATTCTTTCACTGGAATTTTCATGATGAATTGGAAAGAAAGTATTATTGGTACCTTATTTTGGACTACAACGATATCTTAATTCAAATTTATTGAAATTGATCATACTTTAATTCTACAATATAGAAATTAAAGGAAAAACTGTTTTGGAATAATATTTGAGTGAATGAAAACAAAATTAATGACACAAAATAGCACCACTACAAGGATCGATCTATAATATACTCCTAATAAAAGGAAGAATCGTGTTAAACAAGTACAGGAGGCTCACTTAAAACTGTATTGAAATCAAGTATCACCTGACCACCTTCTCATTTGAATCAATGAATTCGGATTCAAATGATGATCAAAGATGTTGAAGCAACAGAGTAATATTTTACTGTCAAATTATTATTGACCGAGCGAAGTGAGGTCTAAGATTCAAGTCTACGGTTTGGCATTTCTCTTAATGTTTAAATATTTATATGTTTATATGTTGCGCATTTACGGCGACACGCGGTGATAGATTTTCATGAAATTTGACAGGTATGTTCCTTTTTTAATTGCGCGTCGACGTATATACAAGTTTTTTGGAGATTCTGCATTTCAAGGATAATATAAAAGGAAAAAGGAGCCTCCTTCATACGCCAATATTAGAGTAAAAATCAGACTATAGAATTATTCATCATAAATCAGCTGACAAGTGATTACACAGATGTGTGGAGAAGCCAGTCTATTGCTGTATTTCCATAAGGTCTATAGTTTCAATCAGGTACTTGTGAATGAGAATACTGCGTGAGGTCTACTGTTCATAGAACTACTAGTTGCTAGAGAGATAATTTACCTGTTTCCATAATTTTCATCAACTCTGTATAACTAAAAGTTGCGGGTTTAAAAGATTACAATACAACAATTCATAAGCGAGTTCTTCAACCCAGGGGGTCACTAGTATCCATGTAGAACTATATTTTTGTAAACATATCTATTTATTTCGGTTGATATAAGTACTATCACTATATCTATAGTGAGTTTTACTTCACACAGTCAGCTTTCCCCATATAAATAATATTGAAGCTTCCCATTGAAACAAGCTGACAAAAATAAGTGAATCTCAATAGAATAGCTGGCAGTAGGCCTTCACCTACTAGAGAGCTATCGATCAAAAAAAATCAGCTCTCAGCGGGACTTGAACTGGGAGCCTGCTGATAGCCTCCTTGGGTTTCAAGGTCGACCTGTGCCCTGGGCGGTTTGGGTTACTCCCTCAGGAATGTCCAAGGTATCCAGACGTTAAAAAAACATTATCACCTGTCTGGATGATTTAGGATACCTTGTGCAGGTCTAGAATACTATTTGATGCTATACTAGTAGTTCAGTGAACAGTAGACCTCACGCAGTATTCTCATCCACAAAAGTAGCAGATGTCAACTGTTTTAAATGTTAACAAACTCAGTTCACGTTTGAATTTGTATTCCATATATAAATAAATAAATAAATAAATAAATAAACCTTTTATTGCAACTTTTACAGTATTTACCTATTGGTACATAGTAAAAATAAAATAAAATTTTCATGGTTGCAAATCAGCTTCCGCTGAGGTTACTTCTTTGGTTGGCACCAAATGAAATATGAACATGATAAATAACATTCACTTTTGAAATTTAGTCTTTGTATAGCCAACACCGCCGTACACCTTCTTCATCCTCTCCCATTCCGTCCTCTCCTGTGCTACCCTCTGCCATGTTGCTCCACCGCAGACTCTCCTAAATTCCTCGTCCCATCTGTTGGTTGGTCGTCCTCTGCTTCTCTTCAGTGTTCGTGGATACCAGTCTATTATCTTCTTTGTCCATCTGTTGTCTTTTGTTCTCGCTATATGTCCTGCCCAGTTCCATTTTCTTTCTACTATCAACCGTCCTATGTCCTCAACCATTGTCTCTTTGGATATCCATATTTTCGTCTTTTTATCTCTTTTAGTAACTCCCAACATGATCCTTAGCATTGCTCTCATACTATTTCTCATTTTCCTGATAATTTTTCCTGTGAGAGTCCATGTTTCACAACCATACAACATAACTGGGATTATACACATCTGAAGTAATTTTCGCTTATTTTCCATAATAACCGTGGAGCGGAAAAGGTGATTAAATCTTTTAAACATTGACCATCCCAACGCAATTCTTCTTGTGATTTCTCCCCATTGACCGTCTTTTCCAATTCTTTGCCCTAAATATATGAAGCTGTTGACATTTTCGATAATTCTTCCTTGGTTCAAATCAATTACTTCATCTGCTTGACAATTGAAACTCATAACCTTTGATTTTTCAAAATTTACTTTAAGGCCTATTTGTTTTGTTTCTTCCATCATCTCATTTAACATATCCTTAACTTCACTTGCACTTCTTCCTATAAGAACATATCATCGGCAAATTTCAAGCAGTTCAACCTCTCCCCATTGATATCTATGCCTCTATCTTGCCAGTCTAATTTTTGAAGGTTGTTTCTAAAACGCATTAAATATTTTTGCAGATGGCACATCACCTTGTCTTAATCCTCTTTTCACACGTATCTCTTTACTCTCTCCTCTTACTGAACATTCTAATTTCATATTCTCATATATATATTTAAAATTTGTAAATATTCATCTTCAACACCAAGTCCAGCTAACGTATTCATAATAGCGTTGGTTGTTACACTATCGAATGCTTTTTCAAAGTCGATGAATAGTAGGACCATTTGGAAATTGTATTCCCTCGCCTTTCGTATCAATTCCAGCAGTACTAAGATATTGTCTAGTGTAGAGAATTTTTCTTGAATCCGGTCTGATCGTTCTGTGTTGCGGCATCTAAATTTCTTCCTATTCTGTATGTTATTATTGCAATGAAGACTTTGTAAATTGTACAGAGGAGACTTATTGGGCGATAGTTCTTTACTTCTTTTCTGTCTCCCTTTTTATATAGTAGTATTAGGTTAGCCTTCAACCATAAATCAGGAACTTTTCTATTTTTTAGACATATATTAAACAACTTGACTAGTATACTGGTTACAGCTCTTCTCCCGCTTTTATTTCTTCATTTGTAACTCTGTCCGGTCCTCCCGCTTTTCCTTCTTTTAATTTGCTTATTACTCTCTCCACTTCACTTTCCAGGATTGGAAGGCTATTTTCTACTTGACCTGCATCCAGCTGTTCCTCTCTCCTTCCACTGCACTCTGCCGATGTGTCTGTTTCAGGCCCCTGTATACTAATAATTTTTCATAGAAGTTACAGATTGTCCTGAGATACCTTCCACTTCTCTCTCTTCCTCGCCATCTCATTTTTCATCGAGATCATTATATTGGTGCCTAGCTGTTGTCTTCTCAATGTTTGTTTAATACTTCCTCTTGATTTAATTGTGTCTTCTAATTCTTCAGTTTTCTTGAGCGCTGTCCATTCTTTCCATTTTCGCCTTATTAATTTAGAAATTTCAGTGAATTCAATTCTATCCCTATCAGACGTTTTCAGTCTTCTCCTTTTTGCCAAAAGTCTGATTATCTCTCTTGGAGTTGAACGTCTTCTGTTCCTCTCTGTCGTTCAAGGTATCACTTGTACTTTTAATAATAGCAGATAGTTTACTTGATATGTCTTCCATATCGGAGCATTCAGTATTCATTCCATGAGCTAGGTTTTCTTCCAATTTCTCTTCAAATGATTTCATTTTAGTGCTTCTGAACTCAGTCTCGTGCGGACTTTTTTGTTGAATCTTCTTCTCTCTTCTATTTTTATAATCATCTTAATTGGTCTATGGTCACTTCCTATGTTAACATCATTCTCTACGTCCACATCTTGTACAATATGATATTTGTATTCCATATGATAATATAATTCATCCAGTTTCGTGATGATCTTTCTATCTGATGAAAATTAATTTTTTAGAATCAAAAAAATTATAATTTCTCCAGCATTATTTAGTTCATTTGTTTATTTTTATTCACCTTTTGAATTAGTTTTTTCGAATGTGAGAATATTGATACTGATGGGCATAATAATACCATGATTGCAAAACAAAATATTGACACCAAAGACCTTAAAGCTGCGGTTAGACCAAATTTATTAACAAAATGTTAATAACTCAATCCTTTTAGATTATATAAGATTGAACATAACTTATCATACACATGATGAACATATGTGTTTGTCAAGTTCCGTTCAATCTAATAGAATCTATAAGGATTAAGTTATAACCATTTTGTTAATAGCTTTGGTGTAAACCCAGCTTAAAGATGCATACCTCTTTAATGTCTTTGGTTGAAACTATAGACCCTATACAAATACAGTAATAGACTGGCTTCTCCACACATCTGTGTAATCACTTGTCAGCTGATTTATGATGAATAATTCTATAGTCTGATTTTTACTCTAATATTGGCGTATGATAGAGGCTCCTTTTTCCTTTTAAATAATCCTTGAAATGAAAAATTTCACGCACAATTTAAAAAGGAACATACCTGTCAAATTTCATGAAAATCTATTACCGCGTTTCGCCGTAAATGCGCAACATATAAACATTTAAACATTAAGAGAAATGCCAAACCGTAGACTTGAAACTTAGACTTCACTTCGTTCGGTCAATAAAGAAAAGAACGCATCATCACGTCTCAACTACTACAATAAGTAATATTACTGGGTTCCAAATTTAAATAATTTTAAATCAATGTTCCAAATTTTTTAATTCAATATTTAATTTTTTTTCGACAGTAAGATATTAAGCTGCAGTAAGCCTCTTCAAGCCAAAATAAGCACATCACCCTCAAAAATGTCTCAACAATTCAATTATTAATAAATAATTTGTTTATATCAGCAACAGTTTCATTTTTTTACTCTCAAATACGTAGCAAACAAACATATTTAGTCGAAAAACTCAGATACCAAGCTTAAACTAACTGAAACACAATGCTAATAATCGACTGTCAGAATGAAGGAATTTGGATGACTTGAGGAATGTTACTTGAAAGCCTGTCATTGGCCAAGACTAGCCACGCCCTTTGGTGGTGGAACTCAACCAATCAGAGCTCTCCATCAACAAAGCTCAACTTTCTATTTCCAAAAATATACTATCTATTTGATATGACGTTACCATAAAGTTCAACATTAAAATGCAATACTGAAAATTATAACCTTCATTGAAAAAACACAGTTTTTGTTGAAAAATCCACTAATTAAGCAAACTTACAAAACAATCTTTATCTGTTTTCTTAAATCGTGCTGTATATCAGTTTCTGAACATTTCATAACTTGAATTGAGAGTGAAGAACTTTCCCGAATTCAAGCAAAACTTGATAAAATGTAAAAATAAATTATTATCGATATAGCAACTAGAAATAACTACAACAGGCTATTTTTAATATAAATAAAAATATAAATCTCAGTACCCTTTTGAATTATTTTATTACAACATGTTTTGGACATTAAAGCCATTTTCAAGACAGTACTTGACAGTACAAGACATGACTTGAAAATTGCATTAATGACCGAAACATGTTGTGATAAAATAATTTAAAAGGGTATTGAGATTCATATTTTTATCTATAACTACAATAATTATAGTCATAAACATGGCACGGTAGATATACATTCAATTTTGTTCCCCATTCTAATAGAATACGGATCATTTTCAACCCAAAATAACTACAACAGTAACGATTATACTCATGTAAAGGTGCGTACAGATTCACGCGCCGCGAACATGAGCAATTCACTTTTAATCAGCTGATGCCAAGCTTTTTATATCTGTATCTTACCGTTTCTGCAAAAATACAGATATAGTCAGCTGATTAAAAGTGAATTGCCCATGTTCGCGGCGCGTATATCTGTACGCAAATTTAGATATACCTTCCATTTTGGTCCCCGATCTGATAAAAAACTAATCATCCTTTGACTTCAATGTTCAATCACCAAATGACTTTCTAAGCTTCATTCCATCAAGATTTCATCTCTAAACCTTTTCAACACATCCATCACTTCCCAACTAACTATACGACCTGACAACACTGATAAGACTGAATATGACAACACTCATGACCTGAACAGATGTGCTCAATAAATCACTCGGTGACATTCAAGCCATAGTAATTTGTAATCTGACTGTCGGTTAGCGTGAAGCTGAAGATTATTAATGACACACGCCGTTAAAGTA
>NC_052514.1:4007053-4175307 GCF_014356525.2 Nilaparvata lugens | reverse complement strand
CGGAACATAGAAAGAAACAGAAGAAATGAATAAGGAGAAAAAGTATACAGACCATAGAAGAGAGTTGCGGTTTAGCCTATAATTTGTTCATTGCAAATTATGTTCGTTCATACTAGCATTATGGCAGGTCGATAACCGCCTATAAATAATGTATTCTTGCATAAACGTCATGCTTTCTAAAACGTACGCTCATGCGCGGTTATTCAAAGAGTGTAGGCGAGTCTTACCTGTTAAGTGCTCTATTCTTTTATTATTGAAGGATTCACAAGGTGCGTACAGATATACGCGCCGCGAACATGAGCAATTCACTTTTAATCAGCTGATTATTCTGTAGTTTTACAGAAACGGTAAGATACAGATATAAAAAAGCTTGGCATCAGCTGATTAAAAGTGAATTGCTCATGTTCGCAGCGCATAATCTGTACCACCTACAGACTTCATGTAAAAAGTATGTGGATCAGTTCGTAGGTTTTCGATATTCATTACAATTTTCGATAAATCGAAAATCGAAATCGAAAATCTTTACAACAAAAAACATTTTTCACTTCACGTTCTATAGTATGTGAATCTGTTAATAGGTTTTCAATATTGACAAAATTTTATTTCTGACTAGCAGGTAACCCGTGCTCCGCAAAGGTCTATTTCAAAACTTGACGTGATGAAATCTTGAAGACTTGAAAATAGGCCTATAACCATCCTCGGTTAACTAAGAATCTATATGCAGAATTTCAAGTTAATCAGTCCAGTAGTTCAGACGTGATGATGCGTCAAACATAATTTTCCTATCCCATGTGTGTATAAGCATAGAGAAACAATAGTATAAGTAGATATCCCATGGTATAGGACGTTTATGTCGCAACTTTTACTGTTATCTCAAGCTAATAGTCCACGTAGTTCTTTCCCGTGAAGCAGTGTGACGCTCGTAGTCTCTCATACTGTGCCGTACACTCTCACCCCAACAAAACAGTAAAAATCGACAATAATCGACAGTAATCGGCTTGAGATAACAGTAAAAGTTGCAACATAAACGCCCTATATCATGGGGATATCTACTTACGCTATTGTTTCTCTATGGTATAAGCCAGTTCTTTCCTTTATCATAATATAGATGAAAGTGACTTGAGATGTATAGTAAGGGCGAAGCCCTACGATTGGCCATTAGCTGTCGACCAATTAACGTTGAGCTCTACTGCCATTGGCCCAGACAAGACACGGTCTCGTTTCATACTCTTGATAAACTCCCCTCAAATGACATAGCTAGAGGGATTTCAAAATATATCAACATGTATAATATTTTCATTGAAATTGTATTTGAATAAATAAATTCAAATTGATAGTATGTGGAATGTTTTAAAGAATTTGTTCAAAAGCTAAAATAATTTAGTCAAAAGCGAACTCCACATTTCGTAAAGACCAATGAAAATCAACTAAACTATCAATATCGGCAACTCCAAGAATAAAGGTGCGTACAGATATACGCGCCGCGAACATGTGCAATTCACTTTTAATCATGTGATGCCAAGCTTTTTATATCTGTATCTTACCGTTTCTGTAAAAATACAGATATAATCAGCTGATTAGAAGTGAATTGCTCATGTTCGCGGCGCGTATATCTGTACGCATCTTTAGGGTAACCGTCCACTGGAACCGTATTCAACCGATCCGTTCGGCCGTTGGATCGGACGAATCTGCCGGCCGTTAATTCGGCCGAATATGGTCGTCCATTGGAGCCGTTTACGTCAGTCTAGTTCAGTAGTAGGCTGGTTGCCAATTATTGAATTAACTACTATCATAGCCATCAACATTTTTCATAAACAATGATTATGTTGAGATTTTGAAAACTGAATAAACAAATATCCACTAAATTAGTTATCCATTATAATAATCTTATCTTCAGATCCTATTTGTTCATCAATCCTTGTCCACAGATTCCTTTGAACATCACGACGATGATATATTTTCCTTTTTAAGTAGTTGATAAGTTGATATTGTGGTAATTATTAATATTGAATGAAAAAGACTAAGGAATTGTCAAAAACCACAGATTTGTTGATACTTGGAAAGACCGGTTTCGGTTATTACACCATTGTCAATCTCTGATAAACTCTTGAGCTCTTTCTAAGTATCAATAAATCTGTGGTTTTTGACAATTTCTTAGTCTTTTTCATTCAAAATTTTCCAATACAATTGTTCAGATCATTATAAGAGTGAGAATTAATCTTATTTAAGTTTAAAATCTAATCTAAGTTTAAAATCTTATTTTAAACTGGTTTATCAGAGATTGACAATGGTGTAATAACCGAAACCGGTCTTTCTAAGTATCAATAAATCTGTGGTTTTTGACAATTTCTTAGTCTTTTTCATTCAATATGATATCTTTTGTCTCTCATATCTCACAATGAAACATGGTCTTGATCCAAACTTATCAACTTTTCATTGTCCATAGTTAAAACTTTATAAAACAGAACAAGTTCAAAAACAAAAACAGACAAGACTGTGAAACAATTTTGAGGTTAGGATGATGTTGTCTCAGCTCGACTTCATCCGGATAGAGCCGGAAAATCCCATTCAATTCGGATCGAAAACTTGATCGGCCAGAGACGGCCATGCACGGACGTAAAAACCTGTTGCAATGGACGAGCATCTATAGCTTTCTTTGTTGGGGGATCGTTCGGACGAGTTCAGTAGTTTTCGGCCGATGCTAGTTCAGATGAAATTGGTTCCTGTGGACTGCCCACCTAACAATATTCACAATTTCATCCTCACTCATACACAATTATTCCAAGTAGCCACGATTTTAGGAAATACGAACTACCTTTAATATATTAATTTTCTTTCCTATCACTGTACTAATAATGAAAATAGTGAGGAATATTGCTAGATTCCTGACAAACCCAATAATTATTCCCATAATAACAAAGGTCAGTGACGTAAAAATGTAAATGCCAGTTTATGAGGATACTTACACTCCAAACATTCAAGAAACATCATAACCATACCATACCCATCAAGTAATGCACGCCATGAAAGGTATTCATGATACCATTCAAGATAAGAGTAGAAAAATATGATTAATTGCGGTAAGATGGCTATCTAGTCCAACTCTGCCAGTAAACACACTAAACACACTTTACTTTCAGTACACCAATTATTATGATAGTCGGTCGGATTATAGGCTATGGTACAGCAGAAATTCACTTTAAACTGTCAGCATACTGACAATACTGACACTGAGGAATACTGACAGTGTCCAGGCTTTGTATCTGTAGTGCAATTCACTTACAAACTGTCAGCAAAGGTTAAATGGGTAGCAATGATGTTGTTTATGATGAATACTGACAGTGTCCAGGCTTTAGATCTGTAGTGCAATTCACTACAAAATGTCATTGTTGGTTAAATGGGAAACATTAATGTTGTTTATGAGAGATACTGACAGTGTTCAGGCTTTGGATCTGTAGTGCAGTACACTTTAAAATGTCAGTGTTGGTTAAATGGGAAACATTGATGTTGTTTATGGGAGGTACTGACAGTGTTCAGGCTTTGGATCTGTAGTGCAATTCACTAACAAACTGTCAGTGTTGATTGAATGGGAAGGATCCATGTTACTTATGAGGAATACTGACAGCGTTCAGGCTTGGGTCTGTAGTGCAATTTACTTTAAAATGTCAGTGTTGGTTAAATGGGAAACATTAATGTTGTTTATGAGAGATACTGACAGTGTTCAGGCTTGGGTCTGTAGTGCAATTTACTTTAAAATGTCAGTGTTGGTTAAATGGGAAACATTAATGTTGTTTATGAGAGATACTGACAGTGTTCAGGCTTGGGTCTGTAGTGCAATTTACTTTAAAATGTCAGTGTTGGTTAAATGGGAAACATTAATGTTGTTTATGAGAGATACCGACAGTGTTCAGGCTTGGGTCTGTAGTGCAATTTACTTTAAAATGTCAGTGTTGGTTAAATGGGAAACATTAATGTTGTTTATGAGAGATACTGACAGTGTTCAGGCTTTGGATCTGTAGTGCAGTACACTTTAAAATGTCAGTGTTGGTTAAATGGGAAACATTGATGTTGTTTATGGGAGGTACTGACAGTGTTCAGGCTTTGGATCTGTAGTGCAATTCACTAACAAACTGTCAGTGTTGATTGAATGGGAAGGATCCATGTTACTTATGAGGAATACTGACAGCGTTCAGGCTTTGGACCTGTAGTGCAATCCACTTTAAAATGTCAGTGTTGGTTAAATGGGAAACAGTAATGTTGTTTATGAGAGATACTGACAGTGTTCAGGCTTGGGTCTGTAGTGCAATTTACTTTAAAATGTCAGTGTTGGTTAAATGGGAAACATTAATGTTGTTTATGAGAGATACTGACAGTGTTCAGGCTTGGGTCTGTAGTGCAATTTACTTTAAAATGTCAGTGTTGGTTAAATGGGAAACATTAATGTTGTTTATGAGAGATACTGACAGTGTTCAGGCTTGGGTCTGTAGTGCAATTTACTTTAAAATGTCAGTGTTGGTTAAATGGGAAACAGTAATGTTGTTCATGAGAATTACTGACAGTTTGAGGTGAACCTTACTCTATAAATTTCACTGCTGACAACAAAACGTGAAGAATAAACACGGAGAGCATCATTTCGAATTAACTTTCTCCATCGAATTCATGTCCGAAGAAATTATCAGCACTATAGTAGTGTTGTTATCATTGGATTTGCGAGACCAGACAATCATGGATCAAAGATTGAGGGACTATTATTGGCTCACTAGCGATTTGTATTGGCGTCGTATGATTGACAACTGAAGATATTATCACAAAAAATCTGGTGTGGCGCACTCACACAACTTTCCTTGCCGTTATGAAAATTGATCACCTGACGCTAGTGTTCCCGCGCATCTCAAGTCTACTATTCTAAGATTTGAGTCAGCTGCTGACAGAGCAATAACGCTGGAGACACACGAGGTCTGCTATCTCTTCATAGTGAATGATTTAATAGAATCAACAGTTTGCAATTGGATAATCTCGATTTTCGATTTTATTTTCAATTTTAGGTAAAAATGTCATTGAACATTAATTGTAGAGATTCTCATGCTCAATCTTTTCCACTTGAAATTTTTTGTTCAAATTGTATGTGAAGCCGAATAATTAAGAAACTAAAATCAAAGTTTGCATAGATGGGGCGGAGCTCCTGAAATTTTTAGAGACATGGGACTTGTGGCAGTTGATAGAGCTTATCAATGGCTATTCTAGGTATAAATTAAATCAAAATCGTTGGAGCCGTTTTCGAAAAAACCGCAAAAACACACACACACACACACACACACACACACACACACCACACACCACACACAGAGAGACCAATATTCAAAAACCACTTTTTTGGACTCAGGGGACCTTGAAACGTATAGAAATTTAGAAATTGGGGTACCTTAATTTTTTTCGGAAGGCAATACTTTCCTTATTACCTATGGTAATAGGGGAAGGAAAGTAAAAATTCACAAGCGAAGATATCACAAGTGGTTCAATTCGTTGGTGAGAGATGCACTACATACTATAGTGAGTAGTATAGTACTTTCGATTTGTTTTGGCGACATGTGATTGACAACTATAGTGAAGTCCACGTTATAATGGCAGTGGAGAAAGATAGGAGAACAACGTTAAGGAACCTCTGTCTAGTCAATGCCTTCTATAGACGGTAGCTGATTCAGGTTTATTGATGTAATATTAACTGTTCATTCTTGTTTAAAATAATCAATTATATTTTATTAAGCAAGAAATTATATTTTCCAATAATTTACATAATTAAGATGAAATATTTTGTTAATTAATTATTAAATCTGCATTGTTAAAAGACGATCTGGCAACAGAGCATAGCGAGAAAGAGATAGCGCTATCTGCTTTGTTGAATGATAGACAAGAAAACAACCTCATCAAATTTTAAATAATAATGACTATATTAGATTTTCATTCTAATAGTCAAATATCGATATCAAGTACACAGTATTAGAATATTTAGATGCCATGAAACAAGTTTTGGAGTCGTACTATATTCAATGAAACAAACCGTCCATCTTACTACTCAGGTATGTTCCTATTGGTCGAAGGTAGAAGCCGGTTGACGCTCTCCCATTGGCTGAGACAAGCCAATTACAGTGTCGCGCTGTAATTAATGTAAGTCGCGCAATAACAAGTGAAATGAAGTATAAATTTCAACAGAGTAGGAACCAATTTTGACACTTGAAATTTTCCATTCCACTGTTAGTCGAATACTGCCATTAAAACGTGGACCTCACTAGACACATACTGTTCCCAAAAGAATATAAAAACATCCGCGTTGATCTTTTCGACACAATTCTTCCAAAAATAATATTGTCAACCTATTTTTACATTCCTCGCCCTACTACCATAGGTAAGAAAGTATTGCTTTCCAAAAAATTAAGTACCCAAATTTCAAGTTTCTATACTTTTTCACGGTCCCTGAGTCCAAAACATGATTTTTGGGTGTTTGTCTGTGTGTGTGTGTATGTGTGTATGTCTGTGAACACAATAACTCCATTCCTAATTAACCGATTGACTTGAAATTTCAAACTTAAGGCCCTTATACCATGAGGACCCGACAATAAGAAATTCAATAAAATTCAATTCAAGATGGCGGGAAAAATGACGGATAATTACTAAAAAAAAACCATGTTTTTCACGGTTTTCTTCAAATTTATACCATGAATAGCCCTACTCATAAGCCCTTTATACTCATAAGCCCTAACAACTGACATGAGTCTCATTTCTGGGAAAATTGCAGGAGCTCCGTAATATTCTTGAGAAAAATGGCGGATGATTACTAAAAAACCATGTTTTTTACGGTTTTATCGAAAACGGCTCTAACGATTTTCTTCAAATTTATACCATGAATAGCTATTCATAAGCCCTACCAGCTGACATGAGTCTCAATTCTGGGAAAATTGCAAGAGCTCCGTAATATTCTTGAGAAAAATGGCGAATAATTACTAAAAAATCATGTTTTTCACGATTCTCTCAAAAATGATTCGACTGATTTATTTCAAATTCATACCCTGTATAGTTATTTATCAGCTCTAACAACTGGCATGAGTCTTTTTCCTTGAAAACTCATAGGGTTCACCCCATCCTTGAGAAATGGACTCCTCGTGCATGAGATAGGTAGGTAGAGCAGAATATAAAAAGAACACATAGTCGAGATATTTCATCTGTACAGCTGTTCTGACGACTTTAAAAAAATCATCGAATTTCACAATTTACACAAAGGAAAAAGTACTATGAAAACAATAATATATACACATATACAGTAGTCTGATCGTAGTTTCAAATATGTTGCCGCCAATCGTCATTATGTTATTCCACTAAGTTATTCCCGTTAACGGGGCTTACAGTTCAATGAGCAAGGAAAGTTGTGAGTGTACCACACCAGATTTTTCATCTATTTTATCCATTACCATTCGATGTATCTCGGACATTTCATTCTCTCTCTAAATTTCATTTCTGGTCTTGCTTTCCAGCCAGATTCTATCCTATAAAAGCATGAAACTATAGTAATACTCAGCATCCAGTCAGAGTTTGTTAAATGGGGAACATTGATATCATTTATGAAGAAAGGTGACAGTTTAAACTGATTCACACTTTCGCCATTGAAGTAGACTGAACTGATCCGATTTCTAGTTAGAGTCAGTATTGGCTAAATGTCAAGTATTGATTCTATTTACAAGTTATGCTGACAATTTAACGTGGAACTCGATAAAACGATAAAATCGAACGCCGAAAACTGAACTGATACGGTTTTTAGTTGAAGTCAGCATTGGCTGAATGTGAAGCATTTATACTATGCATAGAGAAGGCTGACAGGTTAAAGTGAATTCAACCAGAGTTAGCACCAAAGAAAACTGAACTGATCCGTTTTCGTTGGAAAATAACCGACGTGTTGGGAGAAAACGTCGAATTTCGTTCTGCCGAAATACAAAAGGTGCTAAATCCAAATCTCTATTACAACTAAACGGTTCTTGCCGTGACCAATTCCATCCGCTTCCTATATTCCCCGTGTCCTCTTTTCCTCCTCTCTTCTTCTTCTTTTTTCTCCTCTTTCCTCGTCTTCTTCTTCTTCTTCTTCTTCTTCTCCTCCTTCTCCTTCTCCTCCTCCTCCTCCTCCTCCTCCTCCTCCTCCTCCTCCTACTCCTCTTCCTCCTCCTACTCCTCCTACTCCTCTACCAGTCTTCATCCTCCTATTACTGTTCTTTCCCTCCTCAGTGACCTCTTCCTCTTTTTCTTCCAGTCACCATGATATGCTACATTAGCTGACCGCAGAAACGCGCAATTTTAAAAAACAAAACTGATTTTCCTAGTGGTCAGTAATATCGTCATTTATATCTCAGAAAATCTATCTACATTCACCATATCATCATAAAAACCAGCTATGTATATCATAGCTTTCAAGAAACTCCTATCTATAAATTATAATAACATTGAACTGTATTGTATACTGATTATTATATGAATTTCTCTGACCAAACTCACTTGTACTAGTAGTTCTGTGAACAGTAGACCTCACGCAGTATTCTCATCCACAAGTACCTGATTGAAATTATAGACCTTATGGAAATACAGCAATAGACTGGCTTCTCCACACATCTGTGTAATCACTTGTCAGCTGATTTATGATGAATAATTCTGTAGTCTGATTTTTACGGTAATATTGGCGTATGAAGGAGGCTCCTTTTTCCTTTTATATTATCCTTGAAATGCAAATTTTTCAAAAACCTTGTATATAGATACGTCGACGCGCAATTAAAAAAGGAACATAACTGTCAAATTTCATGAAAATCTATTACCGCGTTTCGCCGTAAATGCACAACATATAATCATTTAAACATTCAAACATTAAGAGAAACGCCAAACCGTCGACTTGAATCTTAGACCTCACTTCGCTCGGTCAATTATAATTAATGACCAGGAGAGATCTGGGAATAACGGAGTTTTTGTTTAAAAAGTAGCTAGCACTCGGTTTAAAGCTTTGTACGAGGAACGGTAAATTTTATGGTCTGTTCTCCACATAGGTTATGTTATGACATCTATATATAATAGCGAAATGGCACTCACTCACTGACTGACTGACTCACTCACTCACTCACTCACTCGCAGAACTAAAAATCTACCGGACCAAAAACGTTCAAATTTGGTAGGTATGTTCAGTTGGCCCTTTAGAGGCGCACTAAGAAATCTTTTGGCAATATTTTAACTCTAAGGATGGTTTTTAAGGGTTCAAAGTTCGTATTTTAGCATGTATATTCTTCTTATTCTCTTAATTATAATTGAAAAATGTCCATACCATAAGTTAATATAGAACTATAATCTAGAGAGAGTACCTCTTCGAAACAGTTGTCAGGTTGGCATTAAGTTGAGTTGACTTTGTTAGGTTGGCACCAAGTTGAAGATTGAAATGCATTTATCGCGGAAAAATTGATTGGGCACTGCTACTTCAATCAGAGCTATTCCTGGGAATATTATATTACTAGCCGTCCGGCTCGCTTCGCTCGCCATTTATCCGTTTAGCCAGACGTTTAGTCTGGATCCCCGACTGGATCGTCCTAACATATGATTAAAATGCTCAAATGAAAAATGCAGGCGAGCGAAGCGAGCATGCTGATCTCAGACGATCTAGTCGGGGGTCCAGGGGGCGGAGCCTCCTGGCTAGACGGATATGGCGAGCGAAGCGAGCCTGACGGCTAGTAGATAATATACAAGAGTATTAACCTGGAATAAAAGGAATAATATTGTAAGAAATACAAAGAAATACTAGAAAGACTAGTGAAAGAGAAAGAAAGAAGCAGGAGGAGGAGAAGGAGAAGAAGAAGAAGAAGAAGAAGAAGAAGAAGAAAAAGAAGAAGAAGAAGAAAACAGAGTTGAGTATGTGAAGGTAATGTACTAAATTATTACGTGAAACAATATAGTAGAAAACTGTACAGTACATGGATGAAAAAGGAGCGCAAAGAAAACAGGAGGAGGACAGACGTGATAAATGAGAAATGAAATAATAAAATAACAGGAAAAGGTGTGAACGGAAAGGAATAAGAATTCACAACAGAACGAGAAGAAATTGAAGAGAAACAAGTGGAAAAACCAGAAAAGAAAACTAATGATGATGAAAAATCAGAAGAAAATACTGTAGGTGCTTTCATAGGTTGAGGTGAGAACATTGCAACGGATGACCCGTCCATTGTTTTGCGGTTGCAAATCTCAGTGTGGGAACCAAAAGAAGCGGATGGAGGAGCAGAGAGAGAGAGAGAGAAAGAATGAGAGAGAGAGAGAGTGTGAGAGAATGATTGAGTGAGGGAAGCGTCATGCTTCAGGCGAAGCTGGTCACCTCGACCACTGAGTGATAAATCAAGAGAGATTGGAGAGCAAGACAAGAAGAGGAATGTGATGTTCAAAGAGAGAAAGCTAAAACATAATACAAGATGAATCTGAGAATAGGATGGATGGAATCTAAAGGAATTATAATGAATAATTGGGTGATATCAAGTAATTCATGATAATAATTGAAATTATAATTTCCACTAATAACAGCAGGACAAGTCTGAACAGACATTGTCTTTTTTTCTTCAGGGCTACACTTGAATATAAATAACTAGTAGTTCTGTGAACAGTAGACCTCACGCAGTTTTCTCATCCACAAGTATCTGATGTCAGATACTTTTGGTAGAGAGTTAGTGGGGAGGATATTTTTAATATTCTTTCCGAAGAATGAACATTGATATGTCCAAAGCTCCGCCAATTTATGTAGATGCATAACAATATAATTATCTACAGTTATTACAGATTGCTTTTTTCATATCATATACAGTTCAATAATCATTTTCTTAGTCTATATTATGTAAATTCATCTATAATTTTGCTGTATTGTAAGCTATTGTAAATAAGTGTATAAGCCAGTATATATTGTAATCTATATTAAGTACTCAATCAATCAATGTCACCTGTTCTAGTTGATTCAGTTAAATAGAATCATAATTCACTCTTATAAGAACTGTTATTTGTTTTCTCCAAGATCAAAAACTCACTTATGTTAATAAACTCAGTTCACGTTTGAATTTGTATCCCATAATATGATGATTTATTCAGTTTTGTGATAATCTTTCCATCTGATAAAATACCTCTCAACTATTTTAAAATTAATATTTTTCAATCAAGAATATTATAATTTCTTCAGCATTATTCAGTTCATTTAATCATTTTCTATTTTATTTCCAATCACCTATTAAATTTGTTTTTTAAATGTGAGAATATTTATACTGATGGGCACGCATTATAACCGATTGAAACCCTACCTCCTCCGTAAACCCTACCACTATCTCCGTAAACGGCCAGACATCTGTGTAATGCATGCAATGAATAATCCACTTGTCAGCTGATTGATTATGAATAATTCTATAGTCTGATTGATCCTATCTTCAATGTAGATGATATATATAGTGATATCAGAGTATGGAGGAATTCCTTTTATTTTCATATTATCCTTAAAATGCAAAATTTCAAAAAACCTTGTGTAAACATCAACGCGCAGTTGAAAAAGGAATAATCCTGCCAAATCTCATCGAATTCTATCAACGCGTTTGGCCGTAATCGCGTTACATACAGACAGACAGACAAAAGCAAATCGAGTTGAAACAGACTTCACTACGTTTTATTGATTCCATCCATAAAAATAGAAATCTACCGAGTGATATTGGCATCATATAGCCGAAACTTGTTGTGAGTGAATAATTTTGAAAAGGGTACTTATATTTCTATTTTTATCTATATCTGAACAGAGACATGTATTCGATCGAAGGAAACTTTCAAGCGAAAGGCTTAGAACGAGAAACAGTTGTTTGACAGCAGGATTCTAGCAAAAAGAAACAACGTAAAACAACGACAAATAAACCACTGAAAAATTACAAATTATTATGATTCAGTAATAATTTAACGTCAAATAGAGCAGCGAAGAAGAAAAATTGAAGACACAAGAACCTAACCTCAAAACACTAATAACAAAGTGAGAAAATAAGAAGAACTCTAGATGGTCAAATTCCAAATTATGATGACAAAAGAGAGGAACAAATTGTGGAGAAGAAGAAGATGATAAAGATGATGACGAAGAAGAAGAAGAAAAAGGAAAAAAGGAGGAAGAAGAAGAAGAAAAAAATAAAAAATAAAAGAAGAAGAAGAAGAAGAAGAAGAAGAAGAAGAAGAAGAAGAAGAAGAAGAAGAAGAAGAAGAAGAAGAAGAAGAAGAAGAAGAAGAAGAAGAAGAAGAAGAAGAAGAAGAAGAAGAAGAAGAAGAAGAAGAAGAAGAAGAAGAAGAAGAAGAAGGAGATGATGATGATGTTGATGATGATGAAGAAGAAGAAGAAAAAGGAATAAGGTCACCCATCACTCACTGGTGTCGAAAGGTGAGCGAATACTGATAAGAAAGCGAACCCGTTCAAGATTCAATGGATGGCAATAATTTGAATAGACCAATGAAAGTAAGATGTCAAAGTTTCAAAGAAAAGAGAGAGAGCTTGTCCAGAAGAAGGTCACAAATGGTATTCAATTGCAATCTGATATTGGAATAGATATCTATTTATACCATATTTGCATACTCTATACTCACTTATTACAAATGAATATAATATAATTTTATTGCACTTATGAAAGTTAGGTGTCAATGAAAAGAGAGAGAGTGACAGAGAGCTTGTCCAACAAATACTATTCTATTACAATCAGAAAGTATAGAATAATAATAGTACACTCTCTCTTTGTAATCCAATATTGGAAAGTCATATTTATATCACATTTGCATACTCTATACTACTAGTTTCATATGGGCATTCCATACTGACTTTTTATTGGGTCATTTTATATCAAGAATGAGTAAGAAAAAGTACTGTAATCGCATTCCACTAGGAAATACTGAAATGAAGTGCATCTAACGGGTGATTCTCATAGAACATAATCTCATGAACTAATTTCATTGTGCGAAATATCAATGTGAGGACAATGTAGTTGGTGATGATGGTTGAAGCTGAAAATTAGGTGTTTTTGACAAAACAAGGAGCATTTTTGTCAGGTGTACCTGGAAATCTATATGAGATAGAGCGCTCTACCTGATCTCAGATTGTAGAGCACAAAAATACACCCAGAGGGATTTTCTTCTTCTTCTTCTTCTTCTTCTTCTTCTTCTTCTTCTTCTTCTTCTTCTTCTTCTCCTCCTCTCTTCTTCCCCTCTCTTCTTCTCCTCTCTTCTTCTTCTTCTTCTTCCCCGCCATTTGTTCCTCTCTTTGGTCATCATCATTTGGAATTTGATTATCTAGAATTCTTTTTCTTTTCTCACTTCTAGTGTTATTTGAGGTTAGGTCCTTGTGTCTTCAATTTTTTTCAACACTGCTCTATTTGACGTTTAATTATTTTTGAATCATTAAAATTTGTAATTTTCTTGTGGTTTATTTGTTGTTTATTTTATGTTAGAAGCTGCTATTTTTCGTTCGAGACCTTTCCTTTCACCTGAATGTTATTCCGTTTGAATACACATGTCTGTTCAGACATGTTCGACAGACTTGTCCTGTCGTTAATGGTCGGCCTTAGAGGAAATTATAATTTCAATTATTATCAAGAATTACTATAGTCCAGTCAATATAGACATAAAAAGGGGGTGTGCTTGCAATTCATATTGTAGTTCTAATTTTTCAATATATTATTTGAGTACATGGGAGAAGTCCAGAACCAATTTTCTTCATGCAAAATTTCCTTGTGCTTGAATATAGAAATTGGCCATTTTTTGCATATGGGCTTAAGTACACTCAACAATAAATTTTCCACTTTTCGACCGAATTTGACTTATGATGCATGATTTTGGACCGCCTTGACGAGCCGAGAAGAATGAAGTGTAGTACAATGAGCATTGTGTCAAAAGTTATAAGTGTTTGAAATTTTGATCCTTGAGGTTTCCTTAAGCGCGCCTCTCCACTAGAAAATACTGAAATGAAGTGCATCTAACGGGTGATTCTGATAGAACATAATTTTATGAACTAATGTCATTGTGCAAAATATCAATGTGAAGACTATGTAGTTGGTGATGATGGTTGAAGCTGAAAATTAGGTGTTTTCCACAATACAAGGAGCATTGTTGTCAGGTGTACCTGGAAATCTATATGAGATAGAGCGCTCTACCTGATATCAGATTGTAGAGCACAAAAATACGCCCAGAGGGATTTTGAATTATACATCTAAATGGTGACAATCGGAAGATATTGTTGATCAAAAACTAAAATTCATCAAAATTGATTTTTTTCTTCAAATTTCACTCATTTTTGAAAAATTATAACTCAGTACTGATTGGAGATAGAGAGTTCCGAATGCTCTCATTTTATACAGAATTTTTATAATCTAAAAAAGGCGGGAGCAAATTTTTCTATCCGATCACGAGATTTGGCAGAAATAGCTGAAAACTGGAAAATGAGCCGAAAATACGAGGTTTTTGGGCCATCCTGTATATAGCACAAGGAAATTTTGCATGAAGAAATTGGTTCTGGACTTCTTTTATGTACCCAAATAATATATTAAAAAATCAGAACTACAATATAAATTACATGCACCAATGTATATAGTAACTGGACTATAATAGTAAAATATCGATATTAAATACACAGTATTAGAATATTTGGTAGTCATGAAACAAGATTTGGAGTCATACTATATTCAATGAAACAAGCCGTCCATCTTCCCTACTCAGGTGTGTTCCTATTGGTCGAAGAGATAAGCCAGTTGAAGCTCTCCCATTGGCTGTGACAAGCTAATCATAGAGCCGCGCTCACAATAACAAATCCAATGAAGCACAAATTTCAACAGAGAGATTACACGCACTGACACAAATTTGACACTGCATTTTTTTTTATTTGATGTAAGATTTGAATACCATATTATTAAATAATTTATTATCTCTTGGAAAATGGAAATGAATTGGTGATCATTGAGACTAGAAATAATTGATATATTCATATACTGGACATTCCAGAAAGATAGAATACCAGAAAATAACATTTTTTCGCTTTATAAAGAATCAAAGTGCCATCGAAAACTAGATAACTTGGTGATTGATTCTCTTGTAATTGAAATGAACAGTTAGTTAGATTTGTTTCATTCAAATAACGTTATGAAAAAATCAAGGTTTAGTAGCATTTGAATTTTCGTGTAATGTCGTGTATAATCTATACGGTAATATAAGTTATAATGAAGGAGAGAATTGGCTTATAAACGTGCGAGATAGGAAATTCACGAATGACACATCATCACGTCTGAACGAACTACTCAACTGATTAACTTGAAATTTTGCTTATAGATTCTTAATTCACCGAGGATGGTGATAGACCTATTATAAATTCTTCATTTCTGAAATAATTCAATCCTGAAAAAATGCGTTCGCTCATTATTAACATGGATTGACAATAATTATTATTAGTATTAGATCAGAATAACGGGGGACCGAGCTTTGCTCTGGAGTGTAAAAGCATAGAAAATTTTTAACGAAAGATTGAATTCATTTTTTATATTAATTTATTAATTTTTTCAGTCGTAAAATTATTTTTACAGTTATATGAGGAGGCACAACAGGCTTATGCCCAGAACTGCCCCTTTTCAAATTTATACTACAGTCCAAATCAAAATTTATTTATTTATTTATTCGTAGACAGAATCACAAATCATATAAATATGATTAGGAAAGAACAACAGGCTTGGCCCAAATCTATTCCATTCCCAAATTTTGATAAATTAATAAAATGTCCAAAAAATAGGTTATGTTTCTACTGTAAAACGTTAAAATCTAGGAACAACAGGCTTGGCCCAAATCTATTCCATTCCCAAATTTTGATAAATTAATAAAATGTCCAAAAAACTAGGTCATGTTTCTACTGTAAAACGTTAAAATCTAGGAACAACAGGCTTGGCCCAAATCTATTCCATTCCCAAATTTTGATAGATTAATAAAATGTCCAAAAAATAGGTTATGTTTCTTCTGTAAAACGTTAAAATCTAGGTTAAGCTACTATCACTCAACAAAATAACAATATTGATTCACACTTCAGAAAACAAATACGTCAACAATTACAAATAGATATACTATGAATTCGATTTAGAATGATACACTATGTTTGCTACAATACTTGTTAATATACTATGTACTATTATTCTATCCTAACAGCATATATAGTGTGGTCCACGTTATAATGGCAGTGAATAAAGATGGAAGAATAGCGATACCGATTCTCTGCATTAATTAATTATATTTCTACACTGTCAAAACATAATTGGCATCTTTGTGGACCTAGAAAAGGATAGTATCACCGGCTCTGTCGAATGATAGACAAGGATAGCAAAACGAAAGTTGATGAAATACTGTCATTATAACGTGGACCTCACTATAGTTGATATTTTGGACTTTCTGAGGTGAACATGTTTTCTAAAAAAAGAGAAATGAACGAAAATAAGTTTTTCTTGGTGGATTATAATTCCTCTTGTGAGATCAGCTGAGAAATAACCCACACATACACTCGCTCACTCACTTCTATTACGGTATCGACAGACGACAAAATTTCCAGCTGTTTTTCCAAGGACGTATTTATCCTTTTAATGTCCTTCAGCGAGTTATCCCAGGATTGAGACCTAGTGCAATCGAATTTTCATATCATAAACCTACTTTGTTTCAAATTTCGTGAGAATCGTTAGAGCTGTTTTCGAGATCCGGTCACATACAGATATATAAAAATCTGGTGTGGCGCACTCACACAACTTTCCATGCCGTTATGAAAATTGATCACCTGACGCTAGTGTTCACGCGCATCTCAAGTCCACTATTCAGTGATTTGAGCCAGCTGGTGAAAGGGTAATAACGCTGGAGACACACATGAGGTCTGCTATCTCTTCATAGTGAATGATTTAATAGAATCAACAATAATTTGCAATTGAATAATCACATTTTCTCGAATTTAAAGCTTATTTTCAATTTTAGGTGAAAATGTTACTGAACATTGATTGTAGAGATTTTCATGCTTAATCTACTCCACTTGATTTTTTTTTGTTTCAATTGTATCTGAAGCTTGATAATTGGGAATCTATCTGCATTGATGGGGCGGAGCTCCTGAAATTTTTACAGATATGGGACTTGTGGCAGTTGATAGAGCTTATCGATGACTATTTTAGGTATGAATTTGATCAAAATCGTTGGAGCCGTTTCCGAGAAAATCACGAAAAACCCTGTTTTTGACAACATTTTCGCCATTTTAGCCGCCATCTTGAATTGCATTTGATCGAAATTGTTCGTGTCGGATCCTTATAGTGAAAGGACCTTAAGTTCCAAATTTCAAGTCATTCCGTTAATTGGGAGATGAGATATCGTGTACACAGACGCACATACACTCATACACACACACACACACACACCTACACACACACACACACACACACACACACACACACACACACACACACACCACACACACACACACACACACACACACACACAGACCAATACCCAAAAACCAGTTTTTTGGACTCAGGGGACATTCAAACGTATAGAAATTTAGAAATTGGGGTAACTTAATTTTTTTCGGAAAGCAATACTTTCCTTACCTATGGTAATAGGGCAAGGAAGTAAAAATCTAGACATATAAACAGAAATTGCTCGAGTATAGGATATACTGAGATTACTTGTATCACTGCCTTAAAAACTTGGATCTCACTGCATTAAATTGTACAACGAGTTTGCAATCAAAAACGTTTGGCATCCACAAATCAAAACAGCCTAAAACAATCAAGAATAACGAAGGATACTGGAGAATACCGCTGTAAATAACCAGCAAAACAAGCGATCATCGATAGCAGAGTATCATAGTCATGTAGCGGAAATAATCGCGAGATGCTTTGAATACTTTTCCCGGCAAGAAAATTGATGCAAATAAGCCGTGGTTCTGTTAATAATAGAGCCTCGTACTAGTGGAATGCGAAACAACTGAGAGTATTCACTTCAAACTGTCAGGATTGGTGGAATGGGAAGCATTGATCCTATATTTATGGGGAATGCTGACAGTTTAAAGTGATTCTCACTATATAATAGTGGAGGACTGTTGCCTGGATAACTTTGTAGATTACTGTCCTTGGCTGACTCATTTCATTATTTCATTTTTCTATTGCGTAGTTTCGCAAAAGAGAGCACAGAATGCAGAGATATTTGATATATTTTTTTTTTTTTTATATTTGATATTTTATTTTACATCTTACGTTGCCAGGTCTGGTAAGACCTATGGCAACACTAGTTGATAAGAAACAAACAAAAGAATATTGCTTATTACATTGAAACTCAACAAATTACAAGAAAAATTAAGTATAGATTTAAGCTACAAATAATTTAATTATAATTAACAGAGAAAGGAACTGATATGCAAAGCTTGATACATATTACATGGACAATTGAGAATAAATTATGCATAACGAAGAGAACAGATGAGTATAAAGAAGTGAAGAAGAAAGGAAAAAAGAAAAAAAAGGAAAAGACAGGAGGAAGAAGAATAGAATATTCATCAATAGAAAGATGATGAAGATTTGAATGAAAAGAGAATATGAAGACAATCAATCTGTCAAAAGGAATAAGTGACAGCAAGTGAAGTTGAGAAGAATAGTGCTAGAAATTGTTATCATTAACATGGATGAACAAATTATGAACTGAACGCAATTATGAGTGAACGCAATTATGAGAGAGAGAGAGTGAGAGTGTGTGAGAGAGAGAGAGATGAAGGATGTTGTACTGATAATATATTTTAAAGCAAATACAACTATTATTATAATTTATTGTATATTTCAATTTTTACTTTCCTTGTCCTATTACCATAGGTAAGGAAAGTATTGCTTTCCGAAAAAATTAAGGTACCCCAATTTCAAATTTCTATACGTTTCAAGGTCCCCTGAGTCCAAAAAACTGGTTTTTGGGTATTGGTCTGTATTTGTGTGTGTGTGTGTGTGTACACGATATCTCATCTCCCAATTAACGGAATGACTTGAAATTTGGAACTTGAGGTCCTTTCACTATAAGGATCCGACACGAACAATTTCGATCAAATGCAATTCAAGATGGCGGCTAAAATGGCAAAAATGTTGTCAAAAACAGGGGTTTTCGTGATTTTCTCGGAAACGGCTCCAACGATTTTGATCAAATTCATACCTAAAATAGTCATCGATAAGCTCTATCAATTGCCACAAGTCCATATCTGTAAAAATTTCAGGAGCTTCGCCCCATTAATGCAGATAGATTCCCAATTATCAGGCTTCAGATACAATTGAAACAAAGAAAATCAAGTGGAGTAGATTGAGCATGAAAATCTCTACAATCAATCAATGTTCAGTAACATTTTCACCTAAAATTGAAAATAAGCTTTAAAATTCGAGAAAATGTGATTATTCAATTACAAATTATTGTTGATTCTATTAAATCATTCACTATGAAGAGATAGCAGACCTCATGTGTGTCTCCAGCGTTATTGCCCTGTCACCAGCTGGCTCAAATATTTGAATAGTAGACTTGAGATGCGCGGGAACACTAGCGTCAGTGATCAATTTTCATAACGGCAAGGAAAGTTGTGTGAGTGCGCCACACCAGATTTTTGATAAAGGTATCAGCTAGAGTATTGTCGCTTTTTGAAGCCTTGACTAGGCTTTCACAACGTACCTGACTTCATAGCATCTAAATGTAAACAATGAGAATATTACAGATTTGAGAAAGACAATTCCCAAATTTCAACAACTAGTTTGCTAGGTGAATTGATTATTCAACAGGGGTGTAATGTTAGTTCGACTCCTCATGGTGCACCCTGGAAAACGCAAAATGGATAAAGCATACTAGCGGTCAGACAAACGATTGTTCTCCTGACCATACAAGACACAACTCTCCTTTTACATTATAATTCGACAGACTATATCTGAATATGTATACAAACTCACCCAACAGTCATTTTCAGGACTATCAGTCAAGAAATCTTGGGCCTTCTGTCCGAATCTGCCACTTGAACATGGAGAGTATAAGCTATTCTAAGAAAAACTTATCAAAACTTTTAAAACAAGACAATATTTTGAAAGAATGGGAAATTTCCATAGAATTCACAGTTTGGAATGATACATCAAATTCTGTCAAGTATGGTAAACAAATCCATTGTTTTACTTGACTAATCTTACAATAAAATTAGCTTGAAAGTGGTACACTACTGTAGAAGCGAAATAATTGGAAACTAACTATGATTGTCTATGATCGGGAGCAAAACTGTTCATTTCAAATTAAGGTTGAAAGCAGTTTTGGACGAATGCCTCTTGTTTACACCTGGAATGTATCTTTGTCTATGAATAAATAAATCAATTAATTGAACAAATAAATATTCGATATTGATCAGAAATGATAGAATAAAATATATACTGTGAAAGGATCGTAGATACATTGAATTGGATACTTTTCTGGCTAGATTCATTTTTTTCAAGCAATGAATATTATCATAAATTGACAGATGGAGTGAAATTGGAAGTTGCATTTGTTCAAATGATAATAAAACAAATGATAATGAGGTACCTACATTAAGTAAATACTGTATCAACTACTGCTACTTTTCATTTCTGTTTGTTCGTTTTTATTTGTGTTACTGCATTATATTTCAAGACCAGAATATCTTATATTTGAATATATATATATTTTTTCAATATCTTTCTTTGTTTGGACATATCATGATATTGTAGTTCTTTTAGAAAAGTATGTTTCCAATTATTGTATTGTATGTGTGACATTTGCTGTACATTGTGACGGAGGTAATGTTTCTGAAGACCTCAGAAGCGGTTACATTAAAACTTATTCTATTCTATTCTATTCTAATTAATGAATATTTGCAGTAGCCTTCGATGTCTTCGGGGTGATTTACAGCATTTAATTGGGGTTTTCGTTGAATAATAATTATTATAAATTGATTTAAGATTAAGAATCAAGAAATTTAAGAAGGAGATTCAATCAAGATGAAACAAGGTTCAACTATGATTCGAATGGTATTGTACTGCATCCAGGGGCGCCATTTAGGGGTAGCTGGGGGGGGGAGGCAAGGCCCCCCCCCCAAAGATTAGATAAATAATGAAAATGCGGATCTTCTACACGAATCTTCAGAATCTCGTAATGTTTTAAGACTTTTTTTAAACAGCAGTAGTATAATATAATAATATAATATAATAGTGGTCAGTCTAAATATATTTTAGAGCTGTGAATAACAAATAGTAAGTAGGTTTTTGATTTTGTATTCAACTTTTTTAAATAAGTGCAATATTTCTAAAGTTTTTAATTTATTGTGATTCATTTAGAGTATAAAATCAAACTTCAAAATTCAAAATTTTAAATCATCATTTCTGGACCGAAAATCAAGTGACGAAGCAGTGTGTGACTATATAACCTTATCTTTTGGACAACATTAACATTTTATCAAAATTTTTGGAGAGAAGTAGTACAGGCTTAGCCTAGTTTTTCCTCCAATGTCATAATTGTATTATGATTATAGTATTTTATACAATAAATAAATAAAATAAAATAAATAAATAAATATTCCTTCTACAGTATCAACCTTTAGCCTTGAAAATTGCCTTGAAAGTATGGCTACGGGTATGGAGCTTAAATATAGAATGGATACAATTATTGATCAGGGCACAATAAGTGAGTTATTGCATAAATTTCAACTTGAGAATAACAAGTTGCAAGATGTCACAGTGAAAGCAAAAAAGAGGGCACAATCAGACAATCAAAAATGTATATTTACAGAGTTGGTGAGAATATTATGGGAACAGCTTAATGTTACTTTAGCTTTCTAACTGAAAGTTATTTTCCAATTAGAATATAATCTCCAGTGAAATTGTTGAAATTGTCATTGTAAAAGAAAAATTTATCTGTTTCCATGATTTTTAAGAAATCTGTTTCAGTGTATTCCTACTTTTAGGGCCTCTCTGTAGGCCTATATTTCTAATAAATATTCCATAATTTAATAACTAATAATGTCTATGTTTGTATTGATACTTCAACCACATTTGTATAAAACTGGGAAAAATGAAGCATTTGATAACATCTTCGAATGTAACATTCATGGGGAAAACCACAGGACCCTCTATCCTTTGGGGGTATTCCTCCTCCCCCCTCATAACCCCTCCCCCCCTAGTAGTTTGATGAAATGGCGCCAATGACTGCATTCTAGATGCAATCAATTTTTTTATTGGAATTACAGTACATACGTCAAACTTAACGTGCGTACTGATTTACGCGCCGCGAACATGAGCAATTCACTTTTAATCAGCTGATGCCAAGTTTTTTATATCTGTATCTTACCGTATCTGTAAAAATACAGATATAGTCAGCTGATTAAAAGTGAATTGCTCATGTTCGCGGCGCGTATATCTGTACGCACCTTTAGAATTGCATCAATTTGAAATAGAAACTCTAATTGTATACTAGTAGTTATGTGAACAGTAGACCTCGCTCTCAGTAAGTTACATTGACCTGTTGTTAAGTTTTCTCAAAAATTAATAAATAATTTATCAATTTAAAATGTCTAGAAAAAATCCTAAATAAACATAGAGCTTTTTGTTCTATCGTACCGTGACGTGTCGTCCCGGAATGTGAGTGTTAGCGCTGTTATCAGGTCTGGCTGCAACTGTCTACAACGTTGATGAAAAGATACATTTCAAGATGTTCGATGTTTTTGAACGGGTAGTATTAATAGTCAACTGTCTACTAACATTGATGGAAAGATACATTTTAAAGATGTTCGATGTTTTTGAACGGGTAGTATTATAGTCCACTAGACAGCTGATTTATGATGAATAATTCTATAGTCTGATTTTTACTCTAATATTGGCGTATGAAGGGGGCTCCTTTTTCCTTTTATATTATCCTTGAAATGCAAAATTTCTAAAAACCTTGTATATACGTCGACGCGCAATTTGAAAAGGAGCATACCTGTCAAATTTCATGAAAATCTATTACCGCGTTTCGCCGTAAATGCGCAACATATAAACATTTAAACATTTAAACATTAAGAGAAATGCCAAACCGTCGACTTGAATCTTAGACCTCACTTCGGTCAAAAAAGCTTGGCATCAGCTGATTATATCTGCGTATATCTGTTCGCACCTTTAAAATTGCATCAATGTAAGGATTCATCAATTTGAAATAGAAATTCCAATATTGTATTAACTTCATTTCTATTCTCACTCACGACAATGAAACAATGTTAAAGTTGCGGTGAGTACAAAATATGTAGGTACTTCCATCACAGTTTTCCTGAACAGAATTCTTTCAGACTATCAATACAGATTGGTAGCCTGGAATTCCGTCCGGTAGCTGCTGTTACTTCTTACGTCAAAAGCAATTCAATTAGCGAACGTTTATACTTTTTGATTGTTGGCCGGAGAAAGCATAACGGGTGTCTTTCGAATCACGTCTTCGCTCCAGTCTAGGCCTGTCAGTACTGCCTGAATAGGAAACATTCATCTCTTTCCATAAGAGGTTCTGACAGTTCAAAGTGAATCTCAAAGCTCCGCTTTAGTGCAGGCCTGTCAGAATTGGCTGAATAGGAAACATTCATCTCTTTCCATAAGAGGTTCTGACAGATTAAAGTGAACCTCAAAGTTCCGCTTTAGTGCAGGTCTGTCAGAATTGGTTAAATGGGTAACATTCATGTCAATCTATAAAGAATGCTGTCATTTTGAAGAGAATTTCACTATACTAAAACAGTATTTAGCGAATACTTTCACCAGTTCATAGGGACACGACTGAGCATGCCTTAAACATTACAGCGAGTGATACACTATAACTCATCTATATAACTCAGGTAGCACTATATCAAAGTTAGTAGACAGAAGGTTGGTCACTCATCTATAGTATTTTAGTTGAAATGCAATTGGAGTGGGGGAACTGCAGTTGTGACGTAGGCTGTAGTACAGAGTAGGCAAAATATCGCATTCTTGAAAATCATACGGTGACGTATAGTCAAATTATATAGCACAAACATTTTCTGACATGCAAGCTTTCTGTTTCTGCCTTACAATAATTATCAAAACATTTAAATAATACAAGCATTTTCCATATAAAAGCAAAAACCCCACCTCCTAACTTTCCTTTTCAAACCCTCAAGGTTTCTTCATCTTCTAGGTCGTGTCTATATTTTGTAGTTTGGCTATACATCAGCTTGTGAATTTCGGGGATGAGATATTTTGATTCTCGTAGAACATGTGCTCAATACCAGCAGGTGTTCAGTGCATTATTTATATATGAACGAAATTCATCGGATTTATCGGGATCGGTTTATCGGTTTATTGCAATGCATTAATTTTTCAATATTTTTCATGCGTTAATCTGAAATTATAATAGTATAACGTTGTCTACTAACGCTTTTCCAGCTTATTAACTTTTTCGTGTCACGTTTTTAGATTCTTGAAAAACTTTCAACTTCATTTATTCATACAAGTTGAATGAACTTGGAATATTTAACAACATCATTAGAATCGGTGATTCATTCGCTATAAGTATGGAAAATTTTCAAGTTCTAGGTCAGTCTTGAGGGCAATAAACGACGATTTATTTGAAGATACAGTGAACAAACTGTATGCTCAGTGTGGTTACTCATCACATTTTTACTACACGTGACGTCACGCTGGCGTTCCCCCCTCCACTTCGAATCTTACACCTGTGAGTGATCAACCTTCTGTCTACTAACGTTGGCACTATATAATATAGACAGGGTGTCTATATAGAGAGAGTAATAGAGACATATATACAGAGTTTATAACTATAAGTCTGTAACTTACAATAGTGCAACTATACCAGGATATAACTCGGGTAGCATTATAACTATAGCTATAACTCTCCAGCTTTAATAGTTGCAACTGTAACTCAGGTTGCAATATTACTACTGTAGAATATAACCCAGGCAGCACTATAATCATAACAAAAATCTGGTGTGGCGCACTCACACAACTTTCCTTGCCGTTATGAAAATTGATCACCTGAAGTTAGTGTACCCGCGCATCTCAAGTCTGCTATTCAAAGATTTGAGCCAGCTGGTAACAGGGCAATAACGCTGGAGACACACATGAGGTCTGCTATCTCATAGTGAATGATTTAATAGAATTAAATTATTGATTAATAGAATATTAGATAAAATGATTCAACAATAATTTGCAATTGAATAATCACATTTTCTCGAATTTAAAGCTTAATTTCCATCTAGCTGTTAACCCTGTTGTCAGTGTCTGCAGTAGCAGAGGTCTTCGGGGTGATTTGCAGCATTTATTTAGGATTTTCGTTAGATAATAATTACTCCAATAAATGAATGAATTAATGTATGTAGTAACTCTGTGAGATCGAAAAATCAAATTTAGGTGAAAATGTTACTGAACATTAATTGTAGAGATTTTCATGCTCAATCTACTCCACTTGATTTTTTTTTGTTTCAATTGTATCTGAAGCCTGATAATTGGGAATCTATCTGCATTGATGGGGCGGAGCTCCTGAAATTTTTACAGATATGGGACTTGTGGCAGTTGATAGAGCTTATCGATGACTATTTTAAGGATGAATTTGATCAAAATCGTTGGAGCCGTTTCCGAGAGAATCACGAAAAAACCCTGTTTTTGACAACATTTTCGCCATTTTAGCTGTCATTTTGAATTGCATCAGATCGAAATTGTTCGTGTCGGATACTTATATCGTAAGGACCTTAAGTTCCAAATTTCAAGTCATTCCGTTAATTGGGAGATGAGATATCGTGTACACAGACGCACATACACTCATATACACACACACACACACACACACACACACACACACACACACACACACACATACAGACCAATACCCAAAAACCACTTTTTTGGACTCAGGGGACCTTGAAACGTATAGAAATATAGAAATTGGGGTACCTTAAATTTTTTCGGAAAGCAATACTTTCCTTACCTATGGTAATAGGGCAAGGAAAGTAAAAATGAAATTCTGGTAGCACTCTAACCACAAATTTATTACTAACAATAGTTGCAACTAACTTATTGTAATGAAAGCCAGAAGCCGGAGGGAACCGTCCACTGGAACCGTATTCAACCGATCCGTTCGGTCGTTGAATCGGACGAATCTACCGGCCGTTAATTTGGCCGAATATGGTCGTCCATTGGAACCGTTTACGTCAGTCTAGTTGCCAATTATTGAATTAACTACTATCATAGCCACCAAAATTTTTCATAAACAATGATTATATTGATATTTTGAAAACTGAATAAACAAATATCCACTAAATTAGTGTTTTTCTTTATAATAATCTTATCTTCAAAAATCCTATTTGTTCAGCAATCTTTGTCCACAGATTCCTTTGAACATCACGACGATAATATCGTTTGTCTCGCATATCCCACAATGGAAAATGCTCTTGAACCAAACTTATCAACTTTTCATTGTCCATAGTTAAAACTTTATAAAACAGAACAAGTTCAAAAGACAAAAACAGACAAGACTGAAACAATTTTGAGGTTAGGATGATGTCTTAGCTCGACTTCGACCGGATAAAGCCGGAAAATCCTATTCAATTCGGATCGAGAACTTGATCGGCCAGAGACGGCCGTTGGAACATGCTCTTGAACCAAACTTATCAACTTTTCATTGTCCATAGTTACAACTTCATAAAACACACACAAAAATTAAATTAATACACACAAAACAAGACAAAACAAAATTACAAAGAATTACGAAACAAATAAAACACAATGAAATGTTACAAACATGCTCAGAAGAACAACTTCAAAAAACAAACAAGACTGTGAACAAATTTTAGGTTAGGAACACTTTGTTGTCTCAGATCGACTAGTTATAGAACCGAAAAAACCCATTCAATTCGGATCGAAAAATTGATCGGCCGGAGACGGCCGTATGAACTTGTTGCAATGGACAAGCATCTATTCCTTTCTTTGTTGGGGGATCGTTCGTTCGCGTTCGGTAGTTTTCGGCCGATGCTAGTTCGGACGAAAACTGTTCTAGTGGACAGCCCACCTGAATGGTTGTATAAATAGTAGTAAGTAAAAGCATAGAGAAAAAAAGCATAAGAAGATATCCCATGGTATAGGTCGTTCATGTCCCAAATTTCAAGCATAGAGGAAAAAAAAGCATAAGAAGATATCCCATGGGACAGGTCTTTCATGTTCCAAATTACAAGCACATTTTTTGTTAAATCAAGCCGATTATAGACTACTGTCTAATATTTCTGTTTTGGCCGGGTGAGAGTGTAAGAACTGCACAGTATGAGAGACTACCAGCATCATATAGCTCAAAATTCAATCTCAAATATGAAAATTTATCATTGAAAGAAGATATATTTTGTTGGAGAATAAAATACAGCGTGATTCAAGAAGAATACCACAACTTTAAAAATCTGTATTTAATCAAGGAAACATAATAGAAACTTGGGCTATAAATCAAAATTGAGAGTATTAAAATAAGTTTTTCCCCCCTAGAAAATAAGTTCACAAATGTTCAATGTGACCCCCTCCAGACACTCGAGTGATATCAATACGATTCTCGAACTCGTTCCTCACCCTCAGTAGCATATCGGGCGTAACAGTTTGTATAGCTGCTGTTATTTCTTGTTTGAGCTCCTCAATGTTAGCTGGTAGAGGCGGTCGATACACCTTATCTTCAACGTACCCCCATAGAAAAAATCTCAGGGGGGTGAGGTCAGGGCTTCTTGGAGGCCAGTGATGAAGTGCTCTGTCTCGAGCTGCTTAGCAGCCGATCCATTGCCTCGGATAGTTTTCATTCAAATAGGCACGGACAGATGAGTGCCAATGGGACTAAATAAGCAACTAAAAAAACTTCAGAGCTTCCTCAAATCGATGACAGATAATGCTTTACTCTCCGTTTATTCTTTGCAGAGTTATCAATTTTCAAAGTTGTGGTATTCTTTTTAAATCACGGTGTATAATAGATCATTTCTTACAGAATGAACAGTTAATATGACATCAGATATACTGCTATATTCTATAGAAGCCAGTGTCAAGGCAGAGAATCTGCAACGCTGTTCTCCTATCTTTCTCCACTGCCATTATAACGTGGACATCACTGTAGTACAGTAGTAGGCCTACGACAGTGACGTAAACTTGTTGCAGTCAGTCCACTACCTGATCTCTGCTTTATCATTTTTTTTTTCAATAATAACTCAGAAGGAAAGCGTGACCAATGGAGTATAGAGGCTGGCTAAAGAAAGAGGGAGTGTGAGAGAGAGAGTGTGATAATGAGGTAGTGTGATGGTGTGAGAGAGAGTGAAACTGGTAGGCTGAGAGAAAGACAGAGTGAAAGAGAGTTTGACAAAGAGAATTGGAGTGAGAGAGATTGTCAGAGACAGATGAAGAGAGAAGTCGAGAGAATCTGAGATCAGTTACAATCTGAGGTTGATATTATCTTCGTCACCTTTTCCTCTTTGCTTGCAGACTTGCAATAACTCTTCCATACATCTCTTGTCTATAATAATTATATTCCTATCACTTTTGGAAAAATTAGAATGTGATTGTTGAAAGCAAACGAAATTAATCGTCGAAGAACACCTGGAACGGACAACGACTCGAGGCTCGAGCCATCAGTGAGAACTCACTACGCTCGTCCTATAAAATAGATACGGTAGTCAATTCTATGAACCCAGCCAACTTTATAAATTTATTAGAACTACTAATGTCTAACGGTTCTCATAACATTGATAATTGTAATACTTGGGCGTGTCTTGTCTCAACCAATAGCAGTAGAGCTCAGAATTTATTGGTCAAAAGCTGACCAATCATAGGGCTTCACCCATACTGCTGAATGTTTTAGCTTCCAGTTTACTAGAGATTGATAATGGTGTAACAACCGAGACTAATATATCAATTTGTTTCAATGAATCAGTGGATTTCACTTATGAATTGAATTGAATTAATAATCAATTCCATAGTTATTATTGGCTACAAATTGTTTCAGCATTAGATGTTCCATATTATTTTGAATACATAACAAGACTAGCCGTCAGGCTCGCTTCGCTCACCATATCCGTCTAGCCAGGGGGCTCCGCCCCCTGGACCTCCGACTGGATCGTCCAAAATGAGATCAGCGGGCTCGCTTCGCTCGCCTGCATTTTTCATTTGAGCATGCTTCATTCCATCAGAAAGTCAAAGTACTGAGAAAACGCAGAATAGCTGAGACAAACGTTGGAAAAAGCTGATTTTATCTTTGATGAAATATTAAAGTCATTTTCATCACAAAATTTTTAGACCCTAGCTGAACCTCTGTACCAAATTTGAAAATTCTCTGTCTATTACTTGATGAAATAACTGAGAAAACGAAAAAATACGCTAATGTTGGGTGTATCTTTGGCGTTATTTAAAATTCCTTCTACAACAACACTATTACATCCTAGCTGAGCTTCTGTAGTAAATTTGAACATTTACTGTTCATTTGTTCTCGATAAAGCAAAGCTGAGAAAGCGCGAAAAAACGCTGGAAAAACGCAGATTTTGGGCGTATCTTTGGCGTTATTTCAAACTTTATTCCTTCTACAACAACATTATTGCACCCTAGCTGAGCTTCTGTAGTAAATTTGAACATTTTCTGTCCATTTGTTCTCGAGAAAGCGCAAAAAACGCTGGAAAAACGCAGATTTTGGGTGTATCTTTGGCGTTATTTCAAATTCCTTCTAACACAACATTATCACACCCCAGCTGAGCTTCTGTACTAAATTTGAGCAGCTTCTATTCATTTGTTCTCGATAAAGCTGAGAAAACGCTGGAAAAACGCAGATTTTGGGCGTATCTTTGGACATTTTTCCAAATCCGTTCTTAGTACGCCTTTAAAGGGCCAACTGAACAACATACCTACCAATTTGAACGTTTTTGATCCGGTAGATTTTTAGTTCTGCGAGTGAGTGAGTCAGTCAGTCAGTGAGTGAGTGCCATTTCGCTTTTATATATATATAGATTAACAGGATATTTTATCTCAATCATGAAAATGTATTATTTAATCATTGAAAAATAAATTTTCTTGACTATAATAAAATATGATTGATTATTTTAAACAAGAATGAAGAGTTAATATTGCATCAGATATACCGGTATCAGTTATACTCTATATAAAAGGCACAGTATCGTCAACGCTGTTCTCCTATCTTTCTCAACTGTCATTATAACGTGGACCTCACTGTAGTGTCTAGATTAGCTGAAAGCTGAATGTCAACAATTAAAGGACGGAAACGCAAACTCGGAATTAAAGTTTAAATTGTTTGTACGATTAACTCCGGCTTGAAGAAGTGCCACGTTCTTCAGTGGAATTTGGAATGTGGTCACTTGCACTCAAGAAAGTTGATTAGGAAGGTTATACCGTTGTGTTTGCGGTATTTAGAAATTATTTCTAAGATTATGATGGTGGTGTGGACATAGGAAAATCTGTTATGAACATGTTAATCTTAGTTCTGGTAAGTGTGAATTAATTTGAAAGAACTACTTGTATTTTGGGGAATTCGGATGAGGAATAGATTTTGAAATAGTTTTGGACATGGCATGCATATAGATATAGGAAAATACAAAATATGTAAGATATAAAAAATGTTGTTCTTCATCAGAAATCATCCAATCTTTTCCAGCTATTCCTCCTGACAGCAAATTGAAATTACCTACAGTTGCATCCTGTAGTGTAGAAAAACTAGATTTAGTGGGTCAAAAAACAAGGAGATGCATTGTGTCATTGTTTTGGTCACATCTTCGGAACCACTACTTCTACAAAATAACGGACGACCTTCATTGTCATCCCATCAATCAGAGCCCCAGGCGGAATTAAGTAGAAACAAGAGAGAAAGAAGATGCGCACAACAAAAGAGAGCGGAACATTGGAAAGAAGATGACGAAGGGAAAGAGGAAAATCTTGGAAAAGATGACTAAAAATGAGAAGAGGTGGTCTGATCACAGAAGAGAAGTCGACGACTAGGAGTGGGAGATGGTTGAAAAGTAGAAGATGACGATTGAAAGAAGGAGGGGATCATGATGAAGATGAAGATAAAGATGTAGATGAAGATGAATGAAAGAAGGAGAAGATGATTATGATTGAAAGGAAAAGATAATAATGATGAAGATGATGATGAAGATGATGATGATGATGATGAAGATTATAATGATAAAAAATAAGATACGATGGTGAGGAAGAGGAGAAGAAGAAGAAGGGCGAAAAAGAGAGAAAGTAGAAGATGATGAGTAGGAGGATGTGGAGGAGTAGGAAGAGTAGAAAAAGGTGGAGGAGGAGGAGAAGGAGGATTAAGAGGAGGAATGGGAGAAGAAGGAAAAGAAAGAGGAGGAGGACGAGGAGTTGAAGAAGAAGTAGAAGAAGTAGAAGAAGAAGAAGAAGAAGAAGAAGAAGAAGAAGAAGAAGAAGAAGAAGAAGAAGAAGAAGAAGAAGAAGAAGAAGAAGAAGAAGAAGAAGAAGAAGAAGAGAAGAAGAGAAGAAGAAGAAGAAGAAGAAGAAGAAGAAGAAGAAGAAGAAGAAGAAGAAGAAGAAGAAAGAAGAGAAGAAGAAGAGAAGAAGAAGAAGAAGAGAAGAAGAGAAGAAGAAGAAGAAGAAGAAGAAGAAGAAGAAGAGAGAAGAAGAGAAGAAGAAGAAGAAGAGAAGAAGAAGAAGAAGAAGAAGAAGAAGAAGAAGAAGAAGAAGAAGAAGAAGAAGAAGAAGAAGAAGAAGAAGAGAAGAAGAAGAAGAAGAAGAAGAAGAAGAAGAAGAAGAAGAAGAAGAAGAAGAAGAAGAAGAAGAAGAAGAAGAAGAAGAAGAAGAAGAAGAAGAATGGGAGGAAATGAGAGACAAATAGCAGACGAGTAATTAGAACGGTTTAAGGAAGGTCACCGCAGTACGATGCATTTGTTTGACATTTAACGCTGATTTTGCCAACAGCTGAATAGAAGACAATGAACAGCGATTGGCGACTCATTTCAAATCGATCAAACTCTCATTCTCTTTCTCTCTCTCACTCTCTCTCTTTTCCTCCACAACTGCTATCGTCTCCATTTTCACGGCTTTCCCTGATTAGTGCAAGGTAATGATTAAACGAAATCGTTTGGCGAGCATTGGAACACTTCTGACAAAAAATCGCGGGCTTTCGAGGTAACCTTCACCTATCTTCATTAATCTTCTTTTAATCTAATCCTTGAACTTATTTAACTAAAAGGAGGAGTAGGGGTAAAGTGAGACTTCTGCCCCAAAGCTGCCCCAAACCTGCCCCAAAGCTGCCCCCAAATCTGCCCCAAATCTGATTCTTGGTTCTAACCTTGCCCAATCCAATGTAATCTCATCTAACCTAACCTAGCCATACCCCTAATCTCACAATAAACCTCAAATGAAGATTTCCCACTTTTTTGGAGAAAAAAAAACTAGATCAAGCTTTTTTTTATTTCTTGAATAACTAAGAAACCGTTAATTTTACAAAAAATCTACAAGAGTAACTTTTTCCAGTGAATCTAATAACGAATCCATTGACATCCCATTTGTCAAGATTGAACAAAAAATAAGGATCTCATGGGAAAACTGGATCCAGCTTTTTTTTTATTTCTTGAATAACTAAGAAACCGTTAATTTTACAAAAAATCTACAAGAGTAACTTTTTCCAGTAAATCTAATAACGAATCCATTGACACCCATTTGTCAAGATTGAACAAAAAATAAGGATCTCATGGGAAAACTGGATCCAGCTTTTTTTTTTATTTCTTGAATAACTAAGAAACCGTTAATTTTACAAAAAATCTACAAGAGTAACTTTTTCCATTTGTCAAGATTGAACAGAAAAAGTAGATCCAATTTCTTGAATAACTAAGAATAATTTTTTTCAGTAAATCCATTATTTGTCAAGGGATCCTAACTCTGAAACTGAGCAACAAGCATTTTTATGTTGAGACCCTTTCTCAAACCTCAGCACTAAACCCCCCCCCCCACAGAGTGGGGGGGTTGGGGGGGCTTGACCCTCTGCCTTTAACCAGCTAAGCTTGAACTACTTGAAAACTCACCTCAGGTTGTATTGAGAAGGAAAAATATATATAATAAAAATGTATAAGAAACAAGTCAAGTCAGATATATTACTTGTTGATCAGAGTGTACATCTTGATGAGAGTATTACCAAATATGAGTATATCACTCACACACCATATATTCAACAGACATTTAATTACAATGATGAAATTCGAATTAGTTTAAAACAAGAAGATATTTATACACTTCCAAGTAGAAGTTTTCTCATAATTGAAGGCGAAATCAAAGTGAAAGATAAGAATGATGTTGAAACCAAGGACTTTTCACTTATCAATAATGGAGTTGCATACCTTTTTGATGAAATCAGATATGAATTGGGAGGGGTTGAAGTTGATCGCACACGTAATGTAGGATTGACAACAACCATGAAAAACTATCTACGTCAATCAAAACTCAATAAAAAAATTATGGAGAATGCAGGATGGAAGTTGACTGGATGGAAAAGTTTAGATAAATTCTGCTTCTGCATTCCTTTGGATATGTGGTTAGGTGTAATGGAAGACTATAGAAAAGTTCTATTAAATGTTCGTCAGGAAATTGTTCTATTAAGATCATCATCAGACTTAAATTGTATTGAATCAGAGACAGCAAAATCGGTGAAAATTGATATTACAAAACTACAATGGAAAGTACCCTACATACATGCTTCTGACACTGTTCGTCTTGATCTGCTGAGTTTAACACATAGTGATATACCAATTACCATTCCATTCAGATCATGGGAATTGCATGAATTTCCACAATTACCTGAAACTACTAATCTTCAATGGACAGTTAAGACAACTTCAAACATATTGAAACCTAGATTCATTATTCTTGGATTTCAAAAGAATAGGAAAAATGTTATAACTGCTAACAGGTCACATTTCGATTTCTGTAATCTGAACAATGTTAATCTCTATTTAAATGCTCAATCATTCCCCTATGAAAATATGTTGGTAATAAACATTTATTGTATCACATGTTCTCTGAATTCCAAAATGAATACTATCCTTATAACAGCAGTACATCAATTGAGTATAAAACATTTGATGAATATGCACCATTGGTTGTTATAGACTGTAGTAAGCAAAATGAACTATTGAAATCTGGTGCAATAGACATAAAGTTGACATTGGAAACAACAAATAATTTCTCAGAAAAAACCAGTGCCTACTGTTTAATCCTCTATGATAATGAGTTTGAATATACACCACTGAGTGGAATAGTAAAAAGAGTATTATAAATCTTCTATAAAATAACAAAAACTAGACATTATTCAAATCAAAAGTATTATCTACAAATGTATCAATATTTTATCTTCAGTATCATCCCATTAATTTGTAGAATTGTTCTTGTCTTGATCTCAACCATTTTCTTCAAATTTAATTTTAAAGCATTTTATATTATTATTCAATTTATCAGCTACTTTCAAAGCAAAATACTGACTGTGATGATATAGTGCTATCCATATGAGCTTAGATTTTTCATTAAAGTTGAATAATGTTCTTGGTCTGGGTAACCAAACCTACATTTTTTTCTGGGTGTACTCACCTACATCTACAATTTTTTCTGGGTGTATTCACCTAAACATAAGATTTTTCACCTATATTTATTACATTTTTTTCATACCATTCTTTAAAAGAGATTCCAGAAGAAAGTGAGAATTGTTGGATTAAGTTTGGATCAGTCATATACTTCCATTCTTTTTCATTATTGAGATTGATGTTTGGTATGAAAGTTGCAGCTAATGGTATACATTGTAAAAAATGGAAAAAATTCTGAATCAAATTTTTGATATCAACATTAATATCTCTATTATTATCTTTATCATACAAATATCGACCAAATTTATCAACACTCATGATCTATTTTTATAATAAATGTTTAATACAACCTGAGGTGAGTTTTCAAGTAGTTCAAGCTTAGCTGGTTAAAGGCAGAGGGTCAAGCCCCCCCAACCCCCCCACTCTGTGGGGGGGGGGTTTAGTGCTGAGGTTTGAGAAAGGGTCTCAACATAAAAATGCTTGTTGCTCAGTTTCAGAGTTAGGATCCCTTGACAAATAATGGATTTACTGAAAAAAATTATTCTTAGTTATTCAAGAAATTGGATCTACTTTTTCTGTTCAATCTTGACAAATGGAAAAAGTTACTCTTGTAGATTTTTTGTAAAATTAACGGTTTCTTAGTTATTCAAGAAATAAAAAAAAAGCTGGATCCAGTTTTCCCATGAGATCCTTATTTTTTGTTCAATCTTGACAAATGGGATGTCAATGGATTCGTTATTAGATTTACTGGAAAAAGTTACTCTTGTAGATTTTTTGTAAAATTAACGGTTTCTTAGTTATTCAAGAAATAAAAAAAAAGCTGGATCCAGTTTTCCCATGAGATCCTTATTTTTTGTTCAATCTTGACAAATGGGATGTCAATGGATTCGTTATTAGATTCACTGGAAAAAGTTACTCTTGTAGATTTTTTGTAAAATTAACGGTTTCTTAGTTATTCAAGAAATAAAAAAAAGCTTGATCTAGTTTTTTTTTCTCCAAAAAAGTGGGAAATCTTCATTTGAGGTTTATTGTGAGATTAGGGGTATGGCTAGGTTAGGTTAGATGAGATTACATTGGATTGGGCAAGGTTAGAACCAAGAATCAGATTTGGGGCAGATTTGGGGGCAGCTTTGGGGCAGGTTTGGGGCAGCTTTGGGGCAGAAGTCTCACTTTACCCCTACTAGGAGGATCGGAAAACTTTATGATCTAGAAACCATAGGGTCTAGAAACTATAAGATCTAGAAAACATAGGATATAAAATATATAGGATCTAGAAACCATAGGATCTAAAATACTATAGGAGGATTCCAAACCCGATTAACAAGAATCAATTTTATTTTGTTTCAATTCTATCTCACAATTTCAGATTTTTGATACAACAGTTTCAAAAAATTCTCAAATAAATTCTAAGTGCCGGTTTCCGAGCTCGGGATTTAGTAAAGTCCTAGTGCCGGTTGCACAAAAGTCGGTTAAATTTTAATCGTGGTTAGTTCCAGGACAACCAATCATAGAAGCCGTCTTATCAAAAACGCCTTCTCTGATTGGTTTTCGTGAAATTAATCAAGGTTAAAATTTAACCGGCTGTTGTGCAACCGGCACCTAGACTTTAAACACCTGGAGTCAGAAAATTGGCTTTCCAAAACCTTAGACCAGTTATAGAATAGACATGTATATTCATACTGAAAGTCGATGAAGCCAACATCTACTGCCATATCACCATATCGTGACGTCAGCATCGGATAGAAAACAATGTAAACAAACTCTGCAGAAAGTTTTCTATCCGATGCTGACGTCACGATATGGTGATATGGCAGTAGATGTTGGCTTCAGAGGCTAGACTTACCAGCGTGTCTATTCTATAACTGGTCTAAGTCCAAAACGGGGCGTAGTAGCAGCATTTTATAACAGTAGTCAAAGTTTTTATTTTCTCATTTCTATAATTGGAAACGTTTTTCCTTGACGAAATTAGACATTCCTAAATAATTTAAAATAGCTGAAACTTTACACTATTTTCTCTTTATTTTATTTTGTGTTCAATTTTCTAGTTCTTCGAAATTTAATTCAAACGTGACTATGACAATGACTGCGACTACGCCCCGTTTTGGAAAGCCAATTTTCTGACTCCAGCTGTTTAAAGTCTAGGACTTAGCCAAATCCCGAGCTCGGAAACCGGCCCTTAGAATTATTTGAGAATTTTTTGAAACTGTTGTATCAAAAATCAGAAATTGTGAGATAAAATTGAAATAAAATAAAATTCACTCTTGTTACTGTAATCGGGTTTGGAATCTCCTATAGTATTTTAGATCCTATAGATTTTATATCCTATGGTTTCTAGATCTTATAGCTTCTAGATCCTATGGTTTCTAGATCCTACAGTTTTCCGATCCTCGTTTTAGTTAAATAAGTTCAAGGATTAGATTAAAAGATGATCAATAAAGATAGGTGAAGGTTACCTCGAAAGAACGCGATTTTTTGTCAGAAGTGTTCCAATGCTCGCCAAACGATTTCGTTTAATCCGGCCCTAAGGGACAGGACACTCAGACATCCCAAACCCAGAATAGAACAAGATTCCCATATTCTCCTTATAGAGGATAACAGTACAAAAATTTCAAAAAAAATCTAGACTAATTTTATGGGAAATTCAGAGGCACAGATCCCAGAAGAAAACAAGATATCTCCTCCTTAAAGGCTGTGCAAAGGCTCATATTATCAGGATCCATATTTATTGCACAGAGAAATGCTGCTATGTATATCCATCTCCAACAATGTGGTTCATCTCTAGAAAAATAATATTGAGAGGCATTGAAATTTTGGTGAGTTAAGGCTGTGCAAAGGCTAAAAATAAACTTTCTACTGGTGATATTTTTCAAAGTTTTTCGATTTGTATACTATCAAGCTACTAAAAAGAAAAAGTTTTCTCAGGAAAATATTTTTTATGCTAATTAGTTTTTGAGATACGAGCGCCCAAAGTTTAAATTTTTGGGACAGACCATTTCGAGTTCAGTAAGAGATAAATCCATGAGATTTAGAGGATAGATTCTCCATGATATTGTTGATCTAATAAAACAAAACTTTTCTGAAAATATCAATTTTTGCGAAAGTTATTCAATTTACCAAAAATAACTTTCATTTGAGTCATTTTTGATAAATTAAATAACTTTCTCAAAAATTGATATTTTCACTAAAAAACTTTTAGTTGAGTTATTTTCGGTCATTTTTGATGAATTGGATAACTTTCTCAAAAATTGATATTTTCAGAAAAGGTTGTTGTACTAGATCAACAATACCATGAAGAATCAATCCTCCAAATCTCATGAATTTATCTCTTACCGAACTTGAAATGTTATGTCCCAAAAATTTAAACTTTAGGCGCTCATATCTCAAAAAGTAATGATCGGAAAAAAAATGTTTTCCTGAGAAAAAAATTTATTTTTGATAGCTTTATAGTATATAAATCGAAAACTTTGAAGAATATGTCCAGTAGAATAGTTATTTGTGAAACTAGTGCGCAAAGTGACAGTTTGCTGCACCGAAAGAAACGTTTACGCGGAATGGTTTGTTGAGTGCAGCAGAGGAACTTTGCGCACGTATTTTACATTAAGTTTTTCCTACAGTTACCATTGAATATGAAAAGTGGGTAATTATGGGTGAAATTGCCTGAAATGCATCAAATGCTTTACTGTGTAATTATATTATTAATAAAAACCTTAATTTATTGTCAAATTGAATAATAATGTATGTGTGTTTGAATGGCGGGGGGGGGGGGGGCGGCTGTCATCCACCGCCTCAATATTCCTATATCGTGCACCACACTATACCACAGTTACCAACTTCATTTTGATTTTGCTGCACTGGTACTCCATATAACCTACTAACTATTTTGTGTTGCCATGTTGCAAATCTGGAGTACACAAAGTAATACTTTGCGCACTAGAGCGGAAAAGTGATTCTTTGCGTTCTGTAATCAGTGCAGCAATGGCTACTTTTCAACGTAACTGTAGGAAAAGTTTATTTTTAGCTTTTGCACAGCCTTAAACCATTTCGAAATAAAATCCCGATATCCAGTTCATAAAATAGTGCACCACAAAGATAATTCCAATACTAAATTATATACTTTGCAGGCACGTAAGATCCATTAACATTTTTTCTCCAACGAGAAGACAAAATCGAAACCCAATGATCAAAACTCGGTCAAATCTGAACCACAGTGACACCAATACTGAGCCACAAGTATAATTTCAAAAGTAGTGTAATTTCTGAACTGTTAAATTAAGAAATAATGTAATTTCAGCCGAGCGGCATTGAGCTAAGATCAAAATAAGACTATAGTGAGATTTCTGTCAGCGTTTCTTATTAACAACATCAATGAAGCTTCCCATCCAACCTTACTGACAGTTGAAAATGAATCGGTGTCGGATTGCCCCACACAAGGTGATTCATTTATTCTCGAGCCTTGAACACGATATGGGGAACAACTTGGTGATTGGAATATCTCATTAAAATAGAGATTATAATTTTTCGAACGTAATCATTACTTATTATTTAACATCTAGTCGACGTGGGCCTTATCGTTATTTGTGAATTTGATAAGCATATTATAAAATTCAAGCGTTGAGTGATAAACGTGTTGATAAGACCTTGGTGAAATAATGCAAAATGCAGTTCCACTTTTAATAATCGATTTGGAAATTGTTCACGAATTTATTTAAAATCGGTGATAACCGGTTGAAGATAGATAAGCACGAGTAATCAATTAGTGCTAACAATATTTCTTTTTTAAAATACATTATTTCATATTCATGTTTAAATACAGTAAAAGCAAGATAAATCCGTTTTTAGAAAGTGTTATAATAATCAAGCTTACGAATCAAATCAAAACTAATTTCTTCCAGCCTACTTTAAATTTGAAAGCAGAATCGATAGTTTGTGATATACATACTGATGATGATTATTGAATGAAAAAGACTAAGAAATTGTCAAAAAACCAAGATTTATTGATACTTAGAAAGACCGGTTTCGGTTATTACATCATTGCCAATCTCTGATAAACTTAATGGCCCATATGAATAAAACCAGAGCAAAAGCTCATGAGCAAGAGCATGGAGCATAAGGTTTTGCTCATGAGTAAAAGGTAGAAGCAAAAGCATTTGCTCATTTTTATATGAATAAGCTTTACCTTATACTCTTACCTTATGCTCCTGAACTCTGGAGCAAATGCTCACGTATTTTAGAGATTTTTCATCAGCTGATTCGCTTTTGTAGCCTTAGTTTGTTTTTATAGCTCACGGAAGCGCTAAATATGCAAGTAGGGTGCACCGCTTGTGTTTGCGTCGTCTGCTCTGTTTTCTATTTATGAATAGAGTTTTAGGTTAGTTGAATTTAGTATTCTGAAATAATAGCGTGAAAAAATGTCATCTCTATAATAATCTTCAGCATATTCTTATAATATCAATAGCCTTCTTATAATCGTCCACACTCTCATCTTCTTAAATGCCTATCTCCTATATTTTGTGATGGCTATCTTTATAACAGGTCTTTATATCTTTTGTATTTATTCTTTTGTAGGGATAATGGTGATATATATCATGGTTGGATCTAAAAAGAGTTGTATAGTTCTCAACTATTGGTTGTGATCGTATCTGCTATAGTTTCCTCTTCCTCATACGGATTAGTTGAGTCATTTTACTATGAGCAAAAGGTGATCAGAGTTTATCAGAGATTGACAATGGTGTAATAACCGAAACAGGTCTTTCTAAGTATCAATAAATCTGTGGTTTTTTGACAATTTCTTAGTCTTTTTCATTCAATATGAATAATTACCACAATATCAACTTCTCAAATACACAAAAACTGATGATGATTTTTCAAAAATAGGGGGAAACCATATTTTTCTTCACCAAGAGAATATTTTGTGATAAATTGGAAAGATATTTTTTTCATCAGTTTTTTGAACCTTCACAATTTTCAAAGTATAAACGAAACATTTTTTATCTATTATCCAACTTTCAACTATAGAATTTTGTATTAATAAAGAATCTCAAAACTTGAAAAAATACAGCAGCACGTTTCCATCAAAATTCCTGAGCGGTTTTTATGCTTTCCATGTTGTGAGATTCGCTTTAGACTGTCAGCATTATCGATAAATAGCATCAATTATCCCCATTTAAATAGTGTTGTCAGTTTGAAGTGAATTTAGTTTAGGCGTACCAAATCCACGCAACGTACTAGGCTACTCATCTTCTATAATGACGGCTATGGACAGTTTTCCGGTTGAAAAAATTAGGTCTCCAAGTTTCGGCTGTTAAACATTGAAAAGGAAATTAACGAGTTTTTAATTGAAAGTTGAAATATTTGGTGCACGTGATCAGACCTTTGCCTCATCTCACTCAAGCTCTGATTTCTAACGAATCAAATTCAAATTCAAACTATTTTTATAAGTCGAAAGGTTCAAAGTACATTATTACAAATATAAAGAAATTAATAAAAATCTTTTTTTAAAAAAAGGGTACTGAGATTTTTATTTATTTCTTTATATTTATATTACAAGTAGCCCTATACAGGAAAGAGATAAATACATTATTACAATTAATGAAAATACTCCCCGCTTGGATGATTTGATGCTCACACTTTCCCCTTCTGCTGATGTGCGAAAACTCCCATTTGAACCAATGATATAATTCTTCTTCCGATCAGAGCACAGAGATCAGAGATTCGTTAGAAAGGACGACAATAAATTTCAATTCAAAAATTCTTTATTCCTCATGAAAAAACGAAACAATATGATTTACAATCTGCTGTCAGTTCTACATACTCTTACAAGACCTCATACATAAGAATATTATTTTTGTACAATAAAAAACACAAAAAAAATTAAAATTAAATCAAATAGAAATCAAAAAATCCACATCCTAGTATTTTAATCATGATTGAGATTCATAACTTATCAGGGAAGAGTCGTGAACCGACAGTGCTTTAATTCAGGAATGATCTTCACATGGACCTGAGGTCTCTGTGTGAAGACTAGTTCTTCGGATTGCCAATACGTTTGGAAGATTCCGAGGAATGATTCAGATTTTTGTAAACATTCACGTTAATAAGGATTGACTTTTTTTAAATAGATAATATGGTAAATTGATAATATTATACTAGATATTACAAAAGCAACAGCTACAATAATCTGTTGGTGATTGTGTTTAATAGCACTATGTCATAGGGTGTTGGTACGCAGACCTGTTGTCTGGATGACGATGACTGATCCACAAGAAACAGGCGCGGGCCCCAACAGATTGACCAAAATATGGATATTGTAATGGTCTCAAGTTGTAGAATAATAATAAAAGGTGAGTTTAATGTTAAGAATGAGTAATTGAAAAAAAATGTGGTAGAATGTGAAAAATATAATGTACAAAATTAATAAATTTATAAACCATGTAGATTTGGAGGATGAGCCAAAGGGGTGTCCCCAGAACCATGCGCGGGCTCTCATTAGCAGTAGGCCTACTCTTGAGCTCGCTTTGACCAATCATATCGCATTGGAAATGGGTGTGTACTACAACAAAATGGCAGCTGCCTGTCTGTGATTGGCTGACATTGAAATTGGCTCCACCAATAAGATTGACTGTTTGATCTGGAGTGGATCAATATTATTCAAGGAGACCTACTGCTGGTTTCAATTCAATACTTGATAATTCTTTTTTGTACTCTTACTATTTATAATGAATTATTGTAATATGTCGTTGTTATGGAAGCGATTTTTGAGAGAATACCTGTATACTTCCATGTTTTCATAAATTAATTAATTAATTAATACTCTTGAATAATTGATAAAATATACGTGATCTAATATTTTAAGAAATGATAAGAATATCGAGTAACCTGGCTGACTCAGGTCTGGTGTCAGAGTTTTCAGGTCGCAACTGATCAATTTCAGGCCTCTGGTATGATATTATAACTACTGCTTTTCAGGCATCTGGGACCGATGACTCAACGTGACCATCTGGAGTGGCCAGAGATAAATATCTTGCCCGGGCCGAGATTTGAACCCGGGCCTCTTATTTATTTAGCGTATGGCAGATACACAACAAATATAATAGCTCATGAGTCTCAAATGCCTAGATATACACTGTATATTTCCAAATTCTTTGAGATGTTGTGTAGTTTTCGGTCAGGAGAACATAAGTTAGTCTGACCGCCATTATTTGCTAGTCCATTTAGCGTTACCCCAATTTGCACCATGGAGGCGAATTAGCGTTACACATATTTATGTTGAAAATCTGATTGGTGGAACAATTTTCTGGTTAAAGAAGGTTAAAAATCAATTAGATAGATTGATATTACGTCTGGTTGGCCTCAACGGCGTCAGACAAGTCAAAGTGCTAGCAAAAGCGAGACACCATTAATTTTTCATGAAATTTATATCTAGTATATAATTACTATTTGTCTTTGACTCTATTACAGTAGTCAAAATAGTCCTTCAGACTATGAAAGCACTCCTCCTCTAGAAATAATTTCAAACTTCGTTAAAACTCCTTTATCGTTAATATTTCCCGCAACCGAATTGGTAGTACTTGGTAAATCTTTCTACCAATATAACTGGGTTTTTCTTCATACAAAGTCAATCTATGATATTCCGAGAAGGTACTCTTATGTCGTGTATTATATTCATGCGTCTTATTAATAGTCTGTAGTGAACACCTTCTAATATATACACACATTTCCAAAATATAGAGACAGGGAACAGTGAGGATCTCCATTTCAATAAAATAGTCCCTACAATGTGTTTGTGGATGCAACCTCAACATAGTGCGCAATGCTTTCTTTTGACAAATGAAAATTTGCTGAAGGTTACTCTCTCTGAATTATAAGAAGGAATTCCTCTGAATTATAAGAAAAGTAAGATATTGTTGATGGACTTACCGTCTTCTCCAGCAGGCAGATGTCTCCTGATGATGCCGACCGCTTCGTGAAGAACATCCTCCCGGTTGACATCCAGAGGCAGGGTGACAATACTGCCCCTCACCACCCCCGATTCTTCCACCCCCGCCACCCTTGCCTCAACGAGAGCCTGCCGTGCCTTCATCTTGGCTCTCAGTACCCTTGCCGCCTCACAGTCCGCCTCCGCGTGGTATCCGTCTGCCGTGGCGCCAGCCGCTCCACTCTCTCCCGCTCGGAACCCGGCGAACACGCGGAACCCGAGCGCCGAAAGGTGGAGCACCAGCTGTAGGCCGAATGCTGACTCGGCACTTGTTACCAGCACGCTACGTCCAGTGCCGACGTTCAGGGAAGTGAATTCCGCGTCGTACTCCAGCCGGCGACCGCCTCGGATCTAAAAACCGCATGACATCACGTTACAACAAATCTTTGAACAATTTACAGTGAGATACACTTCAATCTTAGGGTGGCCACTAACGACAGGACATGCATGATGCACATGTATGTACACACTGTCGCCATACATTTTTATGTCATCACAGTGGAAGGCTTCAAACCTAAAATTTTTGAGATTAGGACACAGAGAAGAATTCCTCCTACTTTGTGATTAGGATTATGCATCTTCAGTTTAGGCCGGTTACAGAGCTCGACCGACCGTCAGTGCGTACGTCAGTCGCGCTTGTCTTTCCCATACATATTCCATGTATCCGTATACAGAGCAGGACTGACGGCACGCATGCGCACGGTCAGGACCATGCGTTTTATACAGCGTACGAAGACCATCGGTCGAGCTCGTGCGCATCCGTTCCATCGGTCGACTGATGCGCTATTGAAGCAAATAGAAGCTTTTAGAGCTGTACTGATCAGTAGCCCAGAGCTTTTAAGAGCTGTACTGATCAGTAGCCCGTTCGCAACATAACCAATGTGCTGACACCTCTGCCCGACAATCAGCTGATATTGAATTGAATAGCATAATGGATGAATTCAATTAACAGTGTCATATTTGAATTTAGGTGTTTGCTATACATTTCTTCAATCATTTCTAATTTTTTTATTGGAAAAGTCATATATATTATTAATATTATCTACATTTATTTGATCCGTAGCTTAAAAGTGACTGCAAGTATTCCCAATGGTGATACAAGCTCGAAATAACTCATCAAAACTTCTGATGGATATTCTGAGGTAGTTAAAAAATGTATCTTCATCCCCAAGCAATGATGTATATAATGGTACTAAATTCCCTTTGAAATGCTCTTTGGGCGAGCATCAATTTTGGGTGAACTTGATATCTACGTCTATTAATCTTTCGTTTACGGAGATAATAAGCTGGAATTAAACTAGTAGTTCTGTGAACAGTAGACCTCACTCAGTATTCTCATCCACAAGTACCTGATTGAAACTATAGACCTTATGGAAATACAGCAATAGACTGGCTTCTCCACACATCTGTGTAATCACTTGTCAGCTGATTTATGATGAATAATTCGATAGTCTTATTTTTACTATAATATTGGCGTTTGAAGGAGGCTCCTTTTCCCTTTTATATTATCCTTGAAATGCAAAATTTCCAAAAACCTTGTATATACGTCGACGCGCTATTTAAAAAGGAACATACCTGTCAAATTTCATGAAAATCTATTACCGCGTTTCGCCGTAAATGCGCAACATATACACATTTGAACATTCAAACATTAAGAGAAATGCCAAACCGTCGACTTGAATCTTAGACCTCACTTCGCTCGGTCAACAATCTGTAAAGGCGTCCATTTTGTGAGTAAGAGAAACTTATGTATGGATGCGTATGGTCGGGATGGTGCATAGGTGCACTGACGGTCGGTCGAGCTCTGTAACCGGCCTAACGGTTGTTTTTTTCACCACTGAGGTTAATTTATTCATTATAATCATTATAATTTGTAATTTTCCAGTGACTTATAAATTTGTGTTGGTTATTCTTTAGAAGCCACTCGCTGATGACAAAAATATGCATGATGAACATGTGTTTGTGTGTGTGTGTGTGTGTGTGTGTGTGTGTGTGTGTGTGTGTGTGTGTGTGTGTGTGTGTTGTGTGTGTGTGTGTGTGTTTAAATTAGAATTGGAATCGTTTTGGGCGTATAAGCCTGTGGTACTTTTCTGTAAGTTCTGTAATTCTCATTGATTAAAAAATAAATATATAAATGAATGGATAAATAAATGTTTACCTTCAGTCCTTCCCCCTTTTTTACATCACAGTTCTTCTATTTAGTATATTGTGATTGTTGTTGTGTTTGTTTTGCATGTGTTCATTTGTATTTATCTTGTGTGAGTGCGAATAAAATTGATATCTAACCGTTAGTAGCCAGTTATATATTTCATACCTTCCTTCATCCCATCCTATCATACCTACATTCCCTTCACTTTTCTGATTCCTATTATACCTTCTCAAGGATCAATTTTATTTCTATATTGAGGTCCACGTTATGATGACAGTGTTCGATTGAAATAGGTGTTACTATCCTTGTCTATCATCCGACAAAGAAGATGGTGCTATCCTTTTCTAGCTCCTCAATTTATTTATAAAAAATTTCATCTATAAATGATTGGAAAATGTATTTTCTTGTATGAATTAATATTAAGATTTCACAAGAATATCTCACATTAATTGAGATAATCTCACAAACAATTTCAATTTTTCATTTTATTATTTAATCTGGATGAAAATGTTGAAGAAACATTCTCATGAATAAATCCAAACTTCTATTTTCTATCGTATATATTCTCCTCAAAATTCAATAATTATTTTTGGAAAAATTGTTGTTATTTAGGTTGTTATTTGAATGTTATAATAGGTAATTAAGTTAGTTATAATAGATAAAATATAATATATTTACCTCTATTTTCCATCTCTATATTCCCCTCAAAATTCAATAATTATTCTTGGAAAAATTGTTGTTATTTAGGTTGTTATTTGAACCGTTATAATAGGTAATTAAGTTAGTTATAATAGATAAAATATTTACCTCTATTTTCCATCTCTATATTCTCCTCAAAATGCAATAATTATTTTTGGAAAGAATTGTTGTTATTTAAACGTTATAATAGGTAATTAAGTTAGTTATAATAGATAAAATATAATATATTTACCTTGCATAGTAGATACAGCAAAAGTGAGCCGGCAATACATGTGAGAGCGGCCAGCTGTACAGCTAAAACCACCACCGTCTCATCATCCATGCTTTCTCCATCCATATTTATTTATTTATTTAGGCACAAGTCATAAATCGAACACAAACGCGCACTAAACACAACAACTACATACACAGATCACCGATGTTCACTCTAGAGCCGCTCGGCAACAACTGAAGAATTTTCACCGCGCCAAAAGAAACCCACAGTTTCACCACTACTATTCAATACAGAGCGCATGCGCCAACGTTGCTGCTTGTGGCTCCCTACTGTCAAGTAAATTTCACCGTTGCTTGGTAGCGTGATACGCGTTGCAAGTCTACAAGTTACGTTGCATGTTTGTGAGATACGCGTTGCAAAATAATAACACTGGCTTTTCTATTGAACAGTATAGCCTATTATGATTTTAGATCTTAGTTCTTGGATGATATTTGTTGAATTGAAATGTTTCATGTGAGAGAATTCAATTCTGAGTTCACCTGAGGGAAAGAGGAGAAAAATATTTGAAATTAGATTCTGTGGAATGAGATTTATTGATTTGATTATTATACAGAGTGAGTCATATGTATGGGAACACTTTAATAAGTTGGAGACTGTTGTAGATATGATACTGTAACTTCCAGAATAAGTTATTGGTTGAATACTCCACCTTTTGACGTACGACTGAATTTCGACCCCTCATAACGAGGTGACTTAGGGGTTGTAACTAATATTTCAAATGTAAACACCCATTATGTTGTACATCTCAATGGCCTTTTTACTTTGCTTGCCCTATAACCATAGGTAAGGAAAGTATTGCTTTCCGAAAAAAATTAAGGTACCCCAATTTCTACATTTCTATACGTTTCAAGGTCCCCTGAGTCCGAAAAAGTGGTTTTTGGGTATTGGTCTGTATGTGTGTGTGTGTGTGTGTGGTGTGTGTGTGTGTGTGTGTGTGTGTGTGTGTGTGTATAAGTGTATGTGCGTCTGTGTACACGATATCTCATCTCCCAATTAACGGAATTACTTGAAATTTGGAACTTAAGGTCCTTACAATATAAGGATCCGACACGAACAATTTCGATCTAATGCAATTCAAGATGGCGGCTAAAATGGCGAAAATGTTGTCAAAAACAGGGTTTTCGCGATTTTCTCGAAAACGGCTCCAACGATTTTGATTAAATTCATACCTGGAATAGTCATTGATGAGCTCTATCAATTGCCATAAGTCCCATATCTGTAAAAATTTCAGGAGCCTCACCCCATCTATGCAAAGTTGGATTTCAGATTCCCAATTATCAGGCTTCAGATACAATTTAAACGAAGAAATTCGAATGGAGAAGATTGAGCATAATAATCTCTACAAATTATGTTGAGTAACATTTTCACCTAAAATTGAAATTAAGCTCGAAATTCGAGAAAATGTGATTATCCAATTGCAAACTGTTGGCAACTGTTGATTCTATTAAATCATTCACTATGAAGAGATACCAGACCTCGTATATCTCCAGCGTTATTGTCCTGTCACCAGCTGGCTTAGATCTTTGTTTATAAGTAGACTTTTGATGCGCGTGAACACTAGCGTCAGGTGATCAATTCTAATAACGGCAAGGAAAGTTGTGTGAGTGCGCCACACCAGATTTTTAAAACAAGAAAGGTGACATCAATAAAAAAGGTCTATGATGCTTGAATACAAAATGGCGGCTGATTGAAGTTTTTAGTTTTTAATGAAATGAGGGGTTGTAACTCAGATATTTTAAACGTAAACACCCATTGTGTGTTACATAATTTTGAAGGCCTTTCCAAAACAAGAAAGATGACATCAATAAAAATGTTCTATGATACTTGTATCTAAAATGGCGGCTGATTGAAGTTTTAGGTTTTACTTGAAAATTCAATCAGCCACCATTTTGATACAAGTATCATAGAACATTTTTATTGATGTAATCTTTCTTGTTTTGAAAAGGCCTTCAAAATTATGTACCACACAATGGGTGTTTACGTTTAAAATATTTGAGTTACAACCCCTCATTTCATTAAAAACTAAAAGCTTCAATCAGCCGCCATTTTGGATACAAGCATCATAGAACTTTTTATTGATGTCATCTTTCTTGTTTTAAAAAGGTCTTTGAAATGATGTACCACAGAATGGGTGTTTACATTTGAAATATTAGAGTTACAACCCCTAAGTCACCCCGTTATGAGGGGTTGAAATTCAGTTGTACGTAAGATTTGAGGTTTTTGGGGTAGTGTACCCTGTAAAAAGCTGCGGAGCTAGCTCAAATTTTTGAATAATTTAAGCTGTATAATACTCCAGAACCATTGCACGAAAAAATTTCGGAATTTATTTCCTTAAACAGCTCTTTTTCATTATTAATATTTTATTGTTAGTCATAATAATAACTTGGGCTCATAATAATGTGGACTCATCAACTTGCGACTGGACTAATTAGCCTATTTAGCAGTAATTGGCTGTGATTCATCAAGATATACAATGACAAAAAACTCTGGATATTAGTTATAGTGATGTAGGCTGATAAATAAAATAATTGTATTTATGAAAATAATAAATAATAATATTATTGATCAATAATTATGACTTGCAATAATATCTGTGTTTCGGATGGACACGTTAAGCCGTCGGTCCCGGCTGCCTAAAAAGCAGTCGTTAGGTCATGTCAGAGTCCCTGAAATTGATCAGTTGCGACCTGAAAACTCTGACACCAGACCTGAGCCAGCCAGGTCACTCGATATTATTATTATTATATATCTGAATTTCTTTCAATCAAGAATATTTTTTGTTTGTAAGTGTAAATTGTACACAAATTTTATAAAATGAGGAAAAACATAACCTTTTTTTCTGGACTAGTATATGATTCAAAATTCGAGGGAGGAACAGTTTTGGGCTGTGCATGTTGGACCTCCATCACTTATTTTAATAAATAATTGCCAATCTTGGATCAATAAATGAATAAATATTGATATTTATTTCACAGTTACAGAAAATTTCTGAACAAAACAAAATACATAATAATTCCATGCATGGGCCGAAGCCTGTGTGCAGGAATGAGTTGCAACATCACTTGACTGTACAAAACAAAAATAAATCATATAGTGCATAATATTTGATACTTACCGTATTCTAATACTATTATAAGTACCGTATTCTAAGCACATGATTTCTGTGTTATTTCCCAACAATGGCAAGCTCTTCCTATAACAAACTTTTGCCATTTCAATAAGAGTTTGAGTTCAAAGGTTTCTTTTTTATTTGTATAAAAGAAAATATCGGAGACCGAGCTTCGCTCTGGAGTACAAAATCATAAAACATTTATTACGAAAGAAGAAATTATAATAACATTCATACAGAAATGTTCTATCTAATCACAGTAAACTGAGATTAATACCCAGAGGAATGCCAAAATTTCCCTCACGAAGGCCCAGTTGCACAAAAGCCGGTTGAATTTTAATCCTGATTAACTTCACGTGAACCAAATCAGAGAAGACCATTTCAAAAGATGGATCTACTGGAATTAATCAGGATTGAAAATAGCCAGGTTTTTTTGCAACCGGCACTAAGTATCTGATTGAATGATTGATTACAAAAGTCATAATTTTGACACAGTCCCACACTCATGAACTCGCTCACTCACTTCCAACACCAACAGACGACGAATAATTATTATCAGCTGTTTTTCCAAGGATGAATAATAATTATCCTTTTAATGTCCTTCAGCGAGTTTTCTCAGGGATGAGACCAAGTGCAATCGTATCTTTATATTATAAACCTACTAAGTTCTGAATTTAGTGAGAATCGTTAGAGCCGTTTTCGAGGTGAAATACAAACATATAAATACCTAAAAATCTAGACATATAAACAGAAGTTGCTTGTTTTAATAGTATAGGATTGTAGAACTAACACATGAATTAAACACATAGAAGTTCATACTGTGAACTGTATGACAATTGTAGAGTAGTTGTTGAGGTCAATTTCGGTCATTTGCGGTGTGAATAATGAATAATAATTGGGAACCTACAATCAATAATAATTAATAAATATTGAAATTACTCATTATTTTGACAGGATCTCAATAGAGTATCCATTTCCAATAGGAGTAAGTGGAAGAACAATATATTGTAATGGAATGAATAATGTACTTGTACTTGAAACCTACAAAAAATCAATAGAAGTGAAATCAATAATTAGGTTCGTATTTATAAATGATTCTCAAGAAGTTCTTAGCGAAGCATGCTTTGGTGAAACACTCATAATGATCCTAGTAGATAGTTCAGCGATTTCAATTATTCCGCTTATTGCCAGACAAGCAAAGCGTGCTTCGCTAAGACAGTTCTAAAACTCGTTTATGAATATGACCCTCAACTACAGCCCTCTAACCTCTACTATAGCTATCCCTCTGACCCTCTAACTACAGCCTAAACAATCTACAATTTATTATAAGTATTAAGTGATATATAGATCACTACGATATGGATTCAAAAAATATACAGAACGAGCATAAATTATTGAACACATTTTATAGGTGCATAAAAAAATAGCCAATAGTAGTCGCACGCCTACTTTTGAAGCAAAAATTGGTGTAGATTCTATAATTTGTGATGACTTTCATAGAAACACAGTCGACTCAATGGTGGGGTTACACAGTAGGCTCAATGGTGTGGGGTTACAGAGCGTCAGGAGAAATCTATGTGCGTCTGTGGTTTCACAGAAGCAGATAATCGGTTATCACCGTTCAAAAACGTTTCAGTTTAGAGTATGGCCGTGAAAAATAAGTTGTATGCGAGGAATTTATGTAATACTAGCCGTCAGGCTCGCTTCGCTCGCCATATCCGTCTAGCCAGGGGGCGGAGCCCCCTGGACCCCCAACTGGATCGTCCAAAAATGAGATAAGCGGGCTCGCTTCGCTCGCCTGCATTTTTCATTATTTGAGCATGCTTCATTCCATCAGAAAGTCAAAGTACTGAGAAAAACGTTGGAAAAACGCTGATTTTGGGCGTATCTTTGATGAAATATTGATCATCACAAAATTTTTAGACCCTAGTTAAACCTCTGACCAAATTTGAAAATTGTCTGTCTATTACTTAATGAAATAACTGAAAAAACGCAAAAAAACGCTGATTTTGTGTGTATCTTTGACATTATTTCAAATTCCTTCTAACACAACATTATTACACCCTAGCTTAGCTTCTGTACTAAATTTGAACAATTTCTGTTCATTTGTTCTCGATAAATCTGAGAAAAAGCAAAAAAAAAAACACTGGAAAAACGCTAATTATGGGCGTATCTTTGACGTTATTGCAAATTCCTTCTAACACAACATTATTACACCCTAGCTGATCTTCTGTACTAAATTTGAACAATCACTGTTCCATTTATTCTCGATAAATCTGAGAAAAAGCAAAAAACGCTAATTTTGGGCGTATCTTTGACGTTATTGCAAATTCCTTCTAACACAACATTATTACACCCTAGCTGATCTTCTGTACTAAATTTGAACAATTTCTGTTCATTTGTTCTCGATAAATCTGAGAAAAAGCAAAAAAAAAAACACTGGAAAAACGCTAATTATGGGCGTATCTTTGACGTTATTGCAAATTCCTTCTAACACAACATTATTACACCCTAGCTGATCTTCTGTACTAAATTTGAACAATCACTGTTCCATTTATTCTCGATAAATCTGAGAAAAAGCAAAAAACGCTAATTTTGGGCGTATCTTTGACGCTATTGCAAATTCCTTCTAACACAACATTATTACACCCTAGCTGATCTTCTGTACTAAATTTGAACAATCACTGTTCCATTTATTCTCGATAAATCTGAGAAAAAGCAAAAAACGCTAATTTTGGGCGTATCTTTGACGCTATTGCAAATTCCTTCTAACACAACATTATTACACCCTAGCTGAGCTTCTGTACTAAATTTGAACATTTTCTGTTCATTTGTTCTCGATAAAGCTGAGAAAACGCTAAAAAACGCAGATTTTGGGTGTATCTTTGACATTATTTCAAATTCCTTCTAACACAACATTATTACACCCTAGCTTAGCTTCTGTACTAAATTTGAACAATTTCTGTTCATTTGTTCTCGATAAATCTGAGAAAAAGCAAAAAAAAACACTGGAAAAACGCTAATTATGGGCGTATCTTTGACGTTATTGCAAATTCCTTCTAACACAACATTATTACACACTAGCTGATCTTCTGTACTAAATTTGAACAATCTCTGTTCCATTTATTCTCGATAAATCTGAGAAAAAGCAAAAAACGCTAATTTTGGGCGTATCTTTGACGTTATTGCAAATTCCTTCTAACACAACATTATTACACCCTAGCTGATCTTCTGTACTAAATTTGAACAATCTCTGTTCCATTTATTCTCGATAAATCTGAGAAAAAGCAAAAAAAACGCAGATTTTGGGCGTATCTTTGGAAAATGCGCATTTACGGCGAAACGCGGTAATAGATTTTCATGAAATTTGACAGGTATGTTCCTTTTTCAATTGCGCGTCGACGTATATACAAGGTTTTTGGAAATTTTGCATTTCAAGGATAATATAAAAGGAAAAAGGAGCCTCCTTCATACGTCAATATTAGAGTAAAAATCAGACTATAGAATTAATTATTCATCATAAATCAGCTGACAATTGATTACACAGATGTGTGGAGAAGCCAGTCTATTGCTGTATTTCAATAAGGTCTATAGTTTCAATCAGGTACTTGTGGATGAGAATACTGCGTGAGGTCTACTGTTCACAGAACTACTAGTATTATATAGATTGATGAACTAAAACGAAAAATGAAGACGCAATTCAGTACATCACTCCAGATCGACAATTTATGGCGTGAAATTGAATATCGTCTAGATATTTTATGTGCAACAAAAAGTGATCACATAGAAATTTATTGAACCTGTCAAGTGTTATAGATTAAACTATTTGAAATTGCTTTTCAATAAGTCAATATCCAAGTTAGTAGGCCTACACTTGATATTATTTTTTAATTCACCTATGAAATGCGTTCAATAATTTATGCTCACTCTGTGTAGCCTAGGTCAATCGATTACTCTATTGTGTGGTCCATTTTATAATGGCAGTGGAGAAAGATAGGAGAACAACGTTGCCAATCCTCTGTCTTGTCAATGCCTTCTATAGACGGTAGCTGATACAGGTTCATTGATGTAATATCAACTGTTCAATCTCGTTTAAAATAATCAATTATATTTTATTAATTATTATTGAACGAGAATCCAAATTAAATGCTGTAATTCACCCTGAAGACTTCTGCTACTGCAGATATAGACAACAGGGTAAACAGCTAGATGGAAATTTTCATAAAAATTTATTATATTTTGTTAAGCAAGAAATTATATTTTCCAATAATTTCATAATGAATTTTTATAATTAAAATTTAATATTTTGTTGAACATTAATTCTACATTGTTAAAAGACAATCTGGCAACAGAGCAAAATGAGAAAGAGATAGCGCTATCCGCTTTGTTGAATGATAGACAAGGATAGTAATACCATTGCTAATCAAACACTGCCATTATAACGTGGACTTCACTATAGTTTTGATGTATACGGGATGGGGAGCAATACTTGAATTTTGAGGTTCGTACTTGGGCTCTGGGCAGAAAATTAATACCATAGGTTTATATGAGAGTGTTCACACTTTTCATTCATCCAAAAGATTTATTGAAAACAAGAATATGTGGAAGCAACAGATCAATGATCCATTTTGCTTCCATTACATTAATCGTTTGAAAAACAAAGAAAATTTGAAGTACAACTGAACAAATTAATTAGGAATAGGAAAATTAAATGTAGAAAAATGTATGATGATGATGTATGTGGCAAGCTTGCAAAGGGTATTTATATGTTACATAGGCTAAGAAATATTGTTAGGCATGAGGTGATAATTAATGTATATTATGCTCATATTTATAGTTATTTAGCGTACGGTATTCAATTGTGGGGTAATAGCTCAATGTCACCCACACTCTTCAAGCTTCAGAAGAAAGCAGTAAGAATAATCTGTCATGCTCCACCACTGGCAACTTGTAAGCCGCTCTTCTTTAACTTGAAACTATTGTCTCTTCCCTCTCTCTACATATTTACATGTTTGCTATATATGAGGAAGCACGCATACAAATGTACTCTGAATGGCAACATTCACGATTACAATACAAGAAGTAGGCAAGATATTAGAATTGACGCTCACCATTGGACTATGGCTCAGAAAAATTGGCGCTACATGAGTATCAAGATATTTAATAAATTACCACTCGAGGTTAGAGCAATGGATGAGAATCATTTTAAGTCCTATATAAAGAAAATACTCATTCAAAAGTGTTTCTATTCTATTGAGGATTATTTCACACTAAACAGGTAGTGTGTCGTTAGATTTTTGATATTTGTGTGCGAACTCGGTTTTAGTTGCTGTGATATTTATATAATTCCAATGAAAGCTTCTGTACATTATTTGTATTATTTGTGTTGTTTGTGTAATTTGTAGCCTATTATTTATACTCTGCTGTAATTTTTCAGCTACTGACGTTGTTATAAAATTGTTCAATGTTTTCGGCAATAAAGATTTTGATTATAAATATAATACAATAATATAAAATGCAATTACAAAGTATGAACACTCTCACAAGATCCAATGGTATTCATTTTCTGACCAGCACAGCAAAATTCATTGGAAGGCAGGTCTTTAGGAGCTTCTGGATCTGGGGTATGGTCCTAGAATTTCTAAAGAAATATAGAGGAGCAAAGTACAGTACTGGATAAAGATGGACTCTCACACATCAGCGACAGTGAAAATATAATTCCCACATGTTCTAATTGGAATATTTACACTCAGCCCGGCCGAGCGAGTATGAATAATCCCATTAAAACTTATGAGAATTAAAATTTTCAAAAATCACTTTGGAACTCACAAGATTATTTTTCAATTTCTGCGTTTTGCTGGATCAGTTTCTTCAGCTTTTCTTCAATCCCAGTTCTTCGCAACGAAGATATATTACAGTATTAGGCAACTGCCAAATCTGGAAGATTTTTCTTCTACTGCATGCAAAAAAAAAGAGTAAATGAATTGTTGTAGTGAAAATGTGATTTTGAAATGTAAACTAGATGTAACTGTGGAAAAGTAGAGGTAACAATGAAAAATGTCCATCAATTATGAACTAAATCACAAACTGCAATTATTATTATATCACTTGACATTAACAAATTAATACCGACGAAGTTCGTATTTTTTACTTTCCTTACCCTATTACCATAGGAAAGTATTGCCATAGATAAACAATAACATAAGTAGATATCCATGGTATAGGGCGTTTATGTCGCTTCTTTTACTGTTATCTCGAGCCGGTAGTCCACGTAGTTCTTTCCCGTGAAGCTGTGTGACACTGGTAGTCTCTCATACTTTGCCGTTTATACACTCTCACCCCAACAAAACAGTGAAAATCGACAATAATCGACTTGAGATAACAGTAAAAGTAGCGACATAAACGTCCTATACCATGGGATATCTACTTATGCTATTGTTTCACTATGGTATTGCTTTCCGAAAAAAATTAAGGTACCCCAATTTCTAAATTTCTATACGTTTCAAGGTCCCCTGAGTCCAAAAAAGTGGTTTTTGAGTATTGGTCTGTATGTGTGTGTGTGTGTGTGTGTGTGTGTGTGTGTGTGTGTGTGTGTGTGTGTGTGTGTGTGTGTGCGCGTCTGTGTACACGATATCTCATCTCCCAATTAACGGAATGACTTGAAATTCGGAACTCAAGGTCCTTACAATATAAGGATCCGACACGAACAATTTCGATCAAATGCAATTCAATATGGCGGCTAAAATGTTGTCAAAAATACGGGTTATCACAATTTTCTCGAAAACGGCTCCAACGATTTTGATCAAATTTATACCTAGAATAGTTATTGATAAGCTCTATCAACTGCCACAAGTCCCATATCTGTAAAAATTTCAGGAGCTCCGCCCCACCTATGCAAAGTTTGGTTTTAGTTTCTCCAATTATTATCAGGCTTCAGAAACAATTTAAACAAAAATATTCAAGTGGAAAAGATTGAGCATGAAGATCTCTACAATTAATGTTCAGTAACATGTTCACCTAGAATAAAAAATAAGCTCAAAATTCGAGAAAATGTGATTATCCAATTGCAAACTGTTGGCAACTGTTGATTCTATTGAATGATTCACTATGAAGAGATAGCAGACCTCGTTTGTCTCCAGCGTATTGTCCTGTCACCAGCTGGCTCAGATCTTTGAATAGTAGACTTGAGATGCGCGGAAACACTAACGTCAGGTGATCAATTTTCATAACGGCAAGGAAAGTTGTGTGAGTGCGCCACACCAGATTTTTTTAGTTTAAACCAGAGATGAACGAGTACCCTCTAGTTTAAACTAAAAATTCACTCACAGTTGAATACAAGATCTTCAGCAAAGATAAGACTAACAGTCGCTATTAATTTGATATCTCAATTGAATTGAAAAATATGTTACGATTTCAATAATCTTACAATAAAATTTCAATAATTTTACAATAATAATACTCAGCTACAAATAATGTCGTTGAAAAATTGAAGTTGTTAATATTAATGCTATCCAATCAATCAAATTAAAATGAGGCATTTTCCAATTCGTAAAAATCTGGTGTGGCGCACTCACACAACTTATGAAAATTGATCGATCACCTGACGCTAGTGTTCCCGCGCATCTAAAGTCGACTGTTCAAAGATTTGAGCCAGCTGGTTACAGGGCAATAACGCTGGAGACACACGAGGTCTGTTATCTCTTCATAGTGAATCATTTGATAGAATAGAATCATTTAACAGTTACCAACAGTTTGCAATAATTGGATAATCACATTTTCTCGAATTTCGAGCTTATTTTTAATTTTAGGTGAAAATGTTATTGAACATTAATTGTAGATATTCTCAATATCTTGGAATTTTGTTGGAGCCGTTTTCGAGAAAATCGCGAAAAACCCTATTTTTGACAACATTTTCGCCATTTTAGCCGCCATCTTGAATCGGATTGGCATTTGATCGAATTTGTTCGTGTCGGATCCTTATAGTGTAAGGACCTTAAGTTCCAAATTTCAAGTCATTCCGTTAATTGGGAGATGATATATCGTGTACACAGACGCACATACACTCATACACACACACACACACAGACCAATACCCAAAAACCACTTTTTTGGACTCAGGGGACCTTGAAACGTATAGAAATTTAGAAATTGGGGTACCTTAATTTTTTTTCGGAAAGCAATACTTTCCTTACCTATGGTAATAGGGCAAGGAAAGTAAAAATTCACTCACAGTTGAATACAAGATCTTCAGCAAAGATGAGACTAACAGTCGCTATTAATTTGATAATCTCAATTGAATTGAAAAAGATGTTACGATTTCAATAATCTTACAATAAAATTTCAATAATTTTACAATAAAATTACGCAGCTACAATAATTATGTCATTGAAAATTAATATTAATTCTATCCATATCATCCATCCAATCCATAACATTTAAATGAGGCATTTCCCAATTCGTAAAAATTCCACTAGATTTTGTTACTTGAAGCATCTCATCTGTTGCATAACGTGATACGTTTCAGCTATGGTGTGATCACATTGAATGCGTATTTCTGCAAGTGCAAGCTTGGTTATGCATGACCAAGCGTGCAGATGAGGAATAAAATCTGGAAAGATTTTTAGGAACACTCACACTGAACGCTTGCACTTGCTAATTGCTTTCAATGTGAGCAGTTGCTACAAGAAAATCACAACATGTTGTTTCAATGACACTTTTCAAATTTTGCTTTTTGTGTTTCTCATGCATGATTTAACGTGCATTTGCACACACACGCATTCAAAGTGATCACACCCTATAATTTAAAACTATAGTGAGGTCCACGTTATAATGGCAGTGTTTGATTAGAAATGGTATTGCTATCCTTGTCTATCACTCAACAAAGCGGATAGCACAACTGTATCTCTTTCTCGCTTTGCTCTGTTGCCAGATCTCCTTTATGGCTTTGCAAAGGCTAAAAATAAACTTTCTACTGGTGATATTTTTTAATTTTTTTTCGATTAGTATATCATCAAGCTATCAAAATGAAAACGTTTTCTCAGGAAAACATTTTTATTCGATCATTACTTTTTGAGATATGAGCGCCAAAAGTTCAAATTTTTTGGACAGAACATATCAAATTCTGTAAGAGATAACTCCATGAAATTTAGAGGATAAATTCTTCATGGTTTTGTTGATTGAATGAAACAACAATTCTCTGAAAATATCAATTTTTGAGAAAGTTATTCAATTTACCAAAAATGACCATAATTAACTCAACAAAAAGTTATTTTTGGTTATTTTTAGTAAATTGAATAACTTCCTCAAAAATTGATATTTTCAGAAAATTTCTGTTTTATTCAATCGAAAATACCATGAAGAATTTATCCTCTAAATTTCATGAAGTTATCTCTTACCGAATTTGAAATGTTCTGTCCCAAAAATTTAAACTTTAGGCGCTCATATCTCAAAAAGTAATGATCGGAAAAAAAATGTTTTCCTGACAAAACTTTTTCATTTCGATAGCTTGATGATATACAAATCGAAAAACTTTGGAAAATATCACCAGTAGAAAGTTTATTTTTAGCCTTTGCACAGCCTTAACAATGTGAAATTAATAATTAATCAACAAAATATTCCATCTTAATTATGAAAATTGATTGTGAAGTAATTGAAAAATATAGACAAGTAGAAATAAGTAAATATAGAAAGTAATTGACAAGACAGAGGATCGGCAACGTTGTTCTCCTATCTTTCTCCACTACCATTATAACGTGGACCTCACTATAGGAGCAATCACCCTTCCCTTTAGGCTAGGGCCACACGAGCGCACAAAGTGCGTCCGTTGCAACTTACTTTTTGCCGTCCGTTGTAGAAATACATAGAAGTGAATTGGTGACAACACACGAGGTACGTGATACCAAGTAACCGAAGTCGTAACGGACGGTGATTTTTGAACTGCACAGAAATGCTACAACGCACGTCAAGGCATGCAAAATCTATTGCTTCGTCTGGTTCAATTGCGTAAAGCCAACTGACGTTGACGCACCACACTCAACGCTCGTGTGGTGTCATTGGCGACGGCCGCAAAAAGTAAGTTGCAACGGACGCACTATATGCGCTCGTGTGGCCCTAGCCTTGTGGGAATCCTTTCTCGTAAACCAACTCAAATTTCAATAAATTAATTGAAAATAATCCAACTCAAATTTCAACAAAATGAACAAACTCAAATAAAATAAAACAAATTTCGCTACCAACGTGTGGATTTAATCTTCAACCTGAACAAAATTCAACTCAAGTTGCAATAAATTAAAACAAATGTTCGATATCAACGTGACGATTTAATCTTTAACCTGAGTATACATACACTATCATCTTTACAAGCTTCAGACATTCTTACAACACCCTTACAACACAGCACGGTCGCAAACCAACATCTTACATCAAAATAAAGCTAACATTACACTAATATAAATATTATATAGATCTCTCTAGAAATAGTAGAGCTAATGGAAAACAATGTTATACTTAGAACTTAATTGGAAGAAACTACAACAAAACATCAGTGGTAACACAAAGCTTGAAACATTATTTCACTCTCAAAGGTCTCAACTCTAATTGAAATTATTGCAGTCTCAAAAAGAATAATTAATGAATTTTTCACATCATAAAATATAACTTTCATAACAGCATCTTTCAAACCTACAAACAAGGTTCAATAAAAATTCTTAATTCTGATACAATTTAAAAACTAAGTGCCGCTTGCACAAAAGCCAGTTAAATTTTAATTGTGATTAATTTCAGGAGAACCAATCAGAGAAGCCGTCTTCTCAAATTGAATTTTAATTGTGATTAATTTCACGAGAACCAATCAGAGAAGCCGTCTTCTCAAAAGGTTGGTTCTCATGAAATTAATCACGATTAAAATTTAACCGACCGGGCCTACAACAAATCTAGTTCCTGAAACTGTAGAATAACATGGGTCTATTTCACAACTTAGTACCTCCATTCAAAGAATAATTGAACGAGCGTCAGCGAGTTCTCACTTTTGACTCACTCAAATCGACATTCTATGAATGAATATACTTTAGCATAGTAACTACACAATTTATGAATAAGCAGAGTGACTGAAGCATCGCAGCTAGCTTGTTGTGGGTTCGAATCCCAACAAGACAACAATGTAGTTTAGGGAAAATTAAGTTGGGTTTTCTCTACAATATATGCGGTACACAGAATATTTTATATAATAGAAAATTGATGTGAAAAAATAACACATATTATTCTAGTTGAGACTGATTAAGAAAGTATTGGTATGAGAGATTTGCTTATTAGTTATAAACAATTATATCATAAAATAATAAAGCTGACGGTTTTTGTTTCGTTGTTTTGTTCAATTCAAACTATTTTATCATCTCCTTCTATTTTCTGTAGCTTTGGGCTATGTTTTAAACAAAATTTGCCTTCCCAGCTCTTGTGAACCAATAAACTTATCAATAAAAGTAGTTAAAAGAAATGTTCTGGAACAAAGTCATTGACCTCTTTCCCCAGGCACCATTAGACCTCTTGTCCAGTTTCCAAATTAATCAAATTGTACCATGGACAATGTCATCAAAACCTTGTCCCTGGAACCTTCTAATCATCAAGGTGCGTACAGATATACGCGTCGCGAACATGAGCGATTCACTTTTAATCAGCTGATGCCAAGCTTTTTATATCTGTATCTTACCGTTTCTGTAAAAATACAGATATAGTCAGCTGATTAAAGTGAATTGCTCATGTTCGAGCAAAAGCTGATGCCAAGCTTTTTATATCTGTATCTTACCGTTTTTGTAAAAATACAGATATAGTCAGCTGATTAAAGTGAATTGCTCATGTTCGTGGCGCATAAATCTGTACGCACCTTAATACCTCAGAACATGCTACCCTTATTCTGGAAGAAGGTCATTAACCCCTTTCCCTAGGCACCATTTGACCTCTTGTCCAGTTTCCACATTAACCAAGAGGTACCATAAACAAAGTCATCAAAACCTTGTCCCTGGAACCTTCTAATCATTATACCTCAGAACATGCTACCCTGAAATAAGTGTTCTGGAACAAAGTCATTGACCCCTTTCCCTAGGCACCATTAGACCTCTTGTCCAGTTTCCACATTAATCAAAAGGTACCATGGACAAAGTCATCAAAACCTTGTGCCAGGCACCTTCTGATTACTGGACCTAAGACCATGCTACCTAGGGGATAAAGGTCAATGACATTGTCCCAGAACTCTTGTCACAAACTACTTGGTGACTAGAGGTCGATGATATTGTCCTATCACTGAGCCTAATACCTATCACCAGGGGATAGAGTTCGATGACATTGTCCTAGAACCCTCTTTAACATCTAGTAAGTGGGGCAGAGTTCAATGACATTGTCCCAAAATCCTCTTTACAAACTACTTATTGGCCAGAGGTCAAGAGGTTAATGACATTGCCCCAGAACCCCCTTTAAAAACTACTAATTGGCCAGAGGTGAATGACATTGTCCCAGAACCCCCTTTAAAAACTACTAATTGGCCAGAGGTGAATGACATTGTCCCAGAACCCCCTTTAAAAACTACTAATTGGCCAGAGGTGAATGACATTGTCCCAGAACCCCCTTTAAAAACTACTTATTGGCCAGAGGTGAATGACATTGTCCCAGAACCCCCTTTAAAAACTACTAATTGGCCAGAGGTGAATGACATTGTCCCAGAACCCCCTTTGAAAACTACTAATTGGCCAGAGGTGAATGACATTGTCCCAGAACCCCCTTTAAAAACTACTAATTGGCCAGAGGTGAATGACATTGTCCCAGAACCCCCTTTAAAAACTAATTAGTGACCAGAGCTCAATGACTTGTCCCAGAATCCCTTTTACAATCTACCAACAAACAGAAGCTGAATTATTTATCGAATATCAGGAAGGCCACGGACGGCTGTGATGTGTTTCGCTTTGATCCTTGGACACGCCACCCTCCCTGCCTTTTAACGTCACCAGTTGCTGCTAGTTGGGCAATGGCTTTTGCCATACCTACAGAACACACATAGCCCACTTAGCAACAAAATTCCAAAATTCAATCAATAATCATGCATGTAATGAACATTGATCAATTAGAAATGCCAGTGTGTGTGCTCATCATGTGTGTTCAAATGTGTTCTTCATAGCATATTAATGTGGAGTCATGCAACAGTTCAGATAATGTAGAAAGGTCACTGTGTGTGTTCTAATGTGTTCTTCACATATCAATGTGAGGACATGCAACAGTTCAGAAAATGTAGAAAGGCCACTGTGTGTGTTCAAATGTGTTTTTCAATTCTATGTGTTCTTCATCACATATAATGTGGAGTCATGCAACAGTTCAGAAAATGTAGAAATGTCAATGTATATGTGCTCATCATGTGTGTTCTTCATCACATATTAATGTGGAGTCATGCAACAGTTCAGAAAATGTAGAAAGGTCACTGTGTGTGTTCAAATGTGTTCTTCATCACATATCAATGTGAAGTCATGCAACAGTTCAGAAAATGTAGAAAGGCCACTGTGTGTGTTCAAATGTGTTTTTCAATTCGATTCAATTCTATGTGTTCTTCATCACATATTAATGTGGAGTCATGCAACAGTTCAGAAAATGTAGAAATGTCAATGTATATGTGCTCATCATGTGTGTTCCAATGTGTTCTTCATCACATAGTATCAATGTGAAGTCATGAAATAGTTCAGAAAATGTAAAAATGTCAGTGCATGCGCTCATCATGTGTGTTCAAATGTGTTCTTCAAACATCTATGTGAAGACATGCAGCAGTTCAAAGTAAATATCTTCATTGACCAATTAATATCTTCATTGTCAGATTGATTGGTTTAAAATGTTTAAGCAGCTTATATTCGCTAGGAGGGGATTTCAAAAACGTCAGTAATGCCAGTGGCGAATTTTTAAAGAACTTAATTCGTCAATCAGGCCAAAATTTCAAACGGATAGGATAGGGATTCAGCAATAAGAACACCAGATAACTGATATTGTCTTTTCAACTGGAAAATCAACATTAATAGAAGTAGGGCACTTATTGTATTAATTCTTTATTCCCAAACATTGATTTGCTTGGATCTATCTTTAATAATTAGAGAATATGCATAACTGTTGCATGAGTAGATGCTCATAGCCAAAAGCCCATTTATATTAGATGACTATGACCACACTGTTGAAGTGTTTCAAATTAGCACTCTGTTGTACAAAAGTCTGTTAACTTTAATCTCGATTAAGTCCACGAGAAACAATCAGAGTAACCTTCTTCTCGGTAATACTACAGTAACTATATATGGTTATAAAAAAGAATACATAGTTGCTGTAGGAAATGCCCCATGTGGGTTGGGGGAGCTTTGAGTCGATCACCGTACTCAAGAGTGTGTTGAAAACTAGAATTCACCCACAGTATCCATGCTTGTCGTAGGAGGCGACTAAAATGGACCTCAAGGTAACTCCAGAAGTTGCCTTGTCTTCAAACCCACGGGATCTGCCCCATCAGGGCAGTTTCGGAGGGGCAAAAAGAAAAACCCAAGAGATCAGTGATGGGTGAAAAACCAGGCACAAATGTGGGTCAAGAGGCTGAGTCGAGGTTGGCCGGGCGCCGAGCGCCCTAGAGGCAGTTTGGCGTTCCCTCTCTCAGCGGAAGGACCTACAAAAAGGCCAAGAGTGGAACTCACGTGAGTCACGAGTTTGTGGGTGGAGAGGCCAAAACTCACCACTGCTCAAAGAAGGACGGCCATTTAGGCAAAACTTCTTGAGAGAGGTGAGGCTTTTGACCCTGCGAAGTTTCGGAGGGGCAAAAAAAACTCAAGAGACTAGTGATGGGTGAAAACCAGGCACAAATGTGGGTCAAGAGGCTGAGTCAAGGGTGGCCGGGCGCCCTAGAGGCAACTTGGCCGCCCCTTCCTCAGCGGAAAGACCTACAAAGAAGGCCAGGAGTGGAACTCACGTAGGTCACGAGGACTAATCAGTCTGAAGAGACTGCCAAGCATATCACACTGTATTGCGACAAGGATTGCAACCAGGTGACGAATGGGATGTTAGTATAGGGAAAAACTCTTGGTTCTTGTAAAGGACACAGGTATTAGTTTGCCTAACTAACATACTACTTGGGAACACAATAAGCTTCGGTTGACGTGTGGGATTCTTTGAACCTTTGGATCCTTGAATCCATCCCTTCAAAAACAATAAACAATAATAATACTGTAGGAAATACCTTTTCTGATTGGTACTCGTGAAATCTAATCATGATCAAAATTTAACAGGCTGTTGTGCAAACGAGCCTTAACGTATTTCATCACAAGGGCTTGCATGAAAAAATCTCAATTGCACACAATCTGGCAATGTTGAAATTTGCTCAACTGGGTGCACTAGTCTCATATCAGGGTTCTAAACTGTATCTGATTTCGAATGTATCTAATATTAATATTTTCCAAACTACAAACTGAAAAAAACTGTATGATATAATAGACAAAAAATAGCATGAGCTTATGCTCTTTTCTATTATGATGATATTCAAATATTTACAGAGAGATTCACTCAAAATTGTCAGGTTTAGAGGTTCTACTGTACCTGATTTCGAATGTATCTAATATTAATATTTTCCAAACTACAAACTGAAAAAACTATGATATCATAGACAAAAGATAGCATAAGTTTATGCTAACTTTTCTCTATAATATTCAAACATTTACGCTGAGATTTACTTCAAAATGTCAGCATTGATTAAAGCTAGATTCCTACAAGTCAGTGTACATGTTGGTTACAGTGAAAATATTATTACATGCTTTCTAATGGAACTGTTTCCGCTCATCCCAGCTAAGCTAGTAGGAAAAGTTCCATTAGAACTGATAGAAATTATATTTTCACAGAGGAAATACTATTCCCATGTTTTCTAATTGGACAGTTCCCATTCATCCCAACTAAGACAGTATGAAAAGTCCCATTAGAACTGATAGAAATTATATTTTCACAGTAAAAATATTATTCCCATGTCTATCGAAGACACTACCTAAGCATCTCACCAAGTGTGTATAACATGTAACCCTTAGAATTGAAACAGCTGAATAATATGGTAAGCTCCAAGGTTAAATTAAAAGTCTAGTTATTAGAAACGAATGATGTTGAAGTCTTCTTAAAACAAATTAACTTGAATCCTGATAGGAATAAATTTGTTTAAAAAATGTTCTTAGACTCCGAAATCTACAGTTGATTTCAATAGTGTATAATTTAAGTAAAGGACTGATTCTGAATAATATCAACAACATAAAATTAGTAAGTTGTAGCCCGACCAAGCACTGTTACCACAAAATAACAAATTGAATCACACATTTAATATTTTAATGTAAATAATACATAAGTTTACCTCAGTTCATGATTATCTTTTTGTTCATATACAAATTATAAGTGTGTTTCTGGTTTATTTTTGTGAGGGATTAGTTCTTCTAACTACTTATGTGTGGAAGAGTGCTTTCGGACAGGGTCCATTTTCAAAAATCAGTGAGTTGTTACAAAACAAAAAATCATGAAAATAGACTACAGTGTCAAAGTTATCAATACTTTTGAAATTTATTATGTATACTGAGTCATACTTTCACTAATGAAACCATAATTATATTTGTATGCACAGTACCATAGCCGATGTTTTAGATTTTTTTAGGTTAGGTAGGCTAGTTCAAAAGCATTGCCAATTATTATTGCTAGCCATAATAGTGTTTTTTATTTGAGCTTATTGTTACTGTACACTTCTTTACTAAAGAAATTCATTGGAATTTAAGAAAAATTCATGAGTAATTGGAAAAAAATCATGAGGAATTCATGGTATTTTTCCCTGTTAGTAAAATCATGGGGAATTCAAGGTTCTCCCGGTTTCCCCTGTAGGTGGCCACCCTGAATTTGCTCAGCTGGGTGCACTAGTCTCATAGGGAACAAATTATCAGGGTTCTACTGTATCTGATTTCGAATGTATCTAATATAAATATTTTCCAAACTACAAACTGAATGATATTATAGAGAAAAGATAGCATGAGCTTATTATTATCATAGAGAAATGATAGCATTAGCTTATGCTCTTTTCTTTATGATGATATTCAAATATTTACAGTGAGATTCACTCAAAATTGTCAGGTTCAAAAGTTCTACTGTATCTAATTTTGAATAAAAACACTCCACTCACATGGGCTACTTTTTAACAAATTAATAAAAACAAAATAAAAAGTAAGGGTCGAAACTAGTTGTTGAACTATTTTAAAGTTTTTAAAAAATAAAGGGTACTACAAGATTTTTATTAATCTGATTTTAAATGTATCTAATATTAATATTTTCTAAATTACAAACTGAAAAAAGTGTATGATATAAGCATAAGCTTATGCTATATTTTCTCTACTATGATATTCAAATATTTTACGCTGAGATTTACTTCAAAATGTCAGCATTGATTAAAGCTAGATTCCCACATATATCAGTATCAGTGTGTACATGTTGGATACAGTAAAAATATTATTACCATGCTTTCTAATGGAACAATTCCCGCTTATCCTAGCCGAATGAGTATGAATAGTCCCATTAGAACTGATGAAAATAATATTTTCACAGTAGAAATATTGTTCCATGCTTTCTAAATGGACAATTCCCGTTTATCCCAGCCGGATGAGTATGAATAATCCCATTAGAACTGATGGAAATAATATTTTCACAGTAGAAATATTGTTCCATGCTTTCTAATGGGACAATTCCCGCTCATCCCAGTTAAGCGAGTATGAAAAGTCCCATTAGAACTGATGGAAATTATATTTTCACAGTAGAAATATTATTCCCATGTTTTATAATGGGACAGTTCACGTTCATCCCAACTAAGACAGTATGGATAGTCCCATTAGAACTGATGGAAAAGGTATTTTCACTGTACCAGGTACGTTCAATGATACTAATATGTCGGAGTACGCCTTTTGTTTAATGAGACCAAGATCTATGTTTTTAGAGATGGAAATAAATTGGAAGTTGCATTTGTTCAAATGCTAATTGATGAATAATTATTATTAAACGAAAATCCCGATTAAATGCTAAAATTCAACCCGAAGACTTCTGCTACTGCAAATATTGACAACAGGGTAAACAGCTAGATGGAAATTCGATGAGCGCTACTATACAAAAATTATTTGTCAGCCCGGGAACAAATAATAATTCATAGTCTACGACTGATGTTCAATAAACTTCCTCTATGGGTGCGGAATCTGCCGGAAAAGCTTTTAAATATGTTTTAAATAGATGGTTAAAGAACCACCCTTTTTATAATACAAATGAATACCTAGTATCTGACACAAATACAATTCAAAAATAATAATTTCTAAAGAATTAGATTGTATTTCATTATAGGTATTATTATAGTAGTATTATATTATTTATTGTATTATTGAGAATATTTAATTATATGTATACATAGTATTCTTAAAAAACTGACTGTATTTTGACGTAGCCTATTAAAATTGAGTTTGTTTAAGGGTAATAAAAATATTCTTATTCTTATTCTTACCCTGTTGTCAATATTGGTAGTAACATAAGTCTTCGGGATGATTTACAGCATTTAATTGGGATTTTCGTTTAATAATAATTATCTATGTTTTTAATTTGTTGACGTTGTCTATACATGAAATTGTTAAAGACAATAAAAAATGGTTGATTTGATTTGAATGAGAAGCGCTGCTAATTTTGTTCATAAGGAATGATGCTGACAGTTGAAAATGAACTCAGTGAAGGTATTTTGAATGATATGCTTTACACACCTGATAGAAGACCCAGTCTTCGAGGAAGGACGGAACAAAGGCCCGGTCAGTAGTGAATTCAACGGGCACTTCCAGATTGTTCAATTGCTCTTCAAACATCTTCAACGATTGCGGACTTGACGCACCATTTCCCTAAAAAACATCAACAAAATATACTAGAGTTCAACGATTCAACTATAATGAGGTCCACGTTATAATGGCAGTGTTTGATTTACAATGGTATTGCTATCCTTGTCTATCATTCAACAAATAATATAGCATAGCGCTATAATATAGAAGATTATAGTATACAAGACTACTATAGTATAGAAGATTAACCTCTATTGCTGATCCTCGTCTTGTCAATACTTTCTAAAGACGGTAGGTTTATTGATGTAATATTAACTGTTCATTCTCGTTCAAAATAATCAATTATATTTTATTAAGCAAGGAATTATATTTTTCAATAATTTCATGTTGAATTTTCATAATTAAGATAAAATATTTTGTCAATTAATTATTAATTCTACATTGTTAAAGGACGATCTGGCAACAGAGCAAAGCGAGAAAGAGATAGCGATATCCGATTTGTTGAATGATAGACAAGGATTGCAATACATACCATTGCTAATCAAACACTGACATTATAACGTGAACCTCACTATACACAAAAACGTTTTATTAAATAGTCTGTGTTTATTTACACAACAATAACATTTTATAATACATTACAATAACATTTTGTGAAAATTATAAGCTCCAATAACATTATCATGTACTAAATACAAAAGCTTGATCAACTTAGAAAAGAATGTCAAGTTTGCAAATAAATGATCTTGCAAGCAATGCTTTCTATTATACTAATTTGAGAAAGATACTTCAATAACACCATAGAGAAAAGAGAGCATGAGAAGATATCCCATGGTATAGGGAGTTCATGTTCCAAATTCCACTGTTAACTCAAGCTGATAGTCCAAGTAGTTATTACTTTCCTTGCCCTACTACCATAGGTAAGGAAAGTATTGCTTTCCAAAAAAATTTAGGTACCCTAATTTCAAGTTTTCTATACGTTTCAAGGTCCCCTGAGTCCAAAAACATGATTTTTGGGTGTTGGTCTGTGTGTGTGTGTGTGTGTGTGTGTGTGTTGTGTGTGTGTGTGGTGTGTGTGTGTGTGTACACACACATACATATATATATATATATATATATATATATATATATATATATATATATATATATATATATTTTGCCGTGCTACCAATTTTTCCTTAAACGGTTGGAATAGCATTTAACACCTATCAACCTAAGAATAGTTGTCGGCTCCAATAAAATAGATTCTTGATAAACTGTGAATGGATCTATTGCCTATGAATGAGAAATCCAGTTTTCAGAGCAAATTAACTTATAATCTTCAGATGAAATTTTGGCAAAACACAGAAATATACAAAGAACAATAACTTACAAGCCTAATTATTTCAAGTAACTACGAACTAAAATACTTATCTAGTTTACAGTTGAAACACAGTGGCTATTGGCTTTACTACACTAATAGCTAATTTTGCACAAAAATTTATATAAAACTCAATCTAAAACATTAATAAACGAAAATGATTTAGAGCAAAACTCCACGACAACATTTGTAGCCAGCCATTTTTCAGAAGAAGCTTCAGAACAGGAAAAAAACATAAGTTGCATGTCACGAAGACAACGCCTCCAACATTACAGACACGTCACCACAAAATCATAATTTACAAGTTTAGAATTCACATTCTACATCTGTTCTCAATAAAACTTTATTTTGAAAATGTTATTTTAAATTTTTATACATATATTCTATTTAAATAAACGATTTATTTAGTAATTTGTTAACCCTACCTCGGTGACATTATGGAACAATGCAACAAACATTTACGATAATAAATTCTCCGTCAAAAAATTTGTCCGTCTATTGATAACTCTGACATTTACTATAAAGTTCCATAGATCTCGAATTGAAGATTCGATTCAAATGTGAGAAGAAAAATGTAATATTACAAATACCCCCCTCTTGACATAAAAAAATTTTACTGTTTGAAAATTTAAAGAAAAAATTTACATTGACCCTAATGAAAATTGTTGAAATTTAAATTTGAGAACAGTAACAATTTTTTCTAGAAAAACATTACATGTCATCCAAAAATATTGAAAATTATTATAAAAATTCATCAATAGCGTTTGTTATATGTTTCCAAACAATATCTCAAAATATAGAATATCAATATTACTTTTGATTTAGCTTTATAATTTAAAGAAAAATATCTCAACAGAAAGTTTAATATGTAAAGAATAGTTTTTTGAAATTGCACATAAATTTAATAGATAGAAAAATTTAATTTTTATTGCATAAAAAAAATTTAGTATGTTGAATGAAAAATTTATTATTATTATTATTTATTTTTTTTTTATGAATTGATGAATTGTTACATTTAATTTTCACATAAAATTTCAATAAATCAAAAAATGTTCATTTCTTTCACTATTGACGCTGTTGATTTTATTGATGCACATTTTGGAAAACAGTCCGTTAAGGCACTCAGTATGATTTTCAGTTAAGTGTGACTCCAGTGTGATGACGTTAGTGTTGGGCTGATCTGGATGCAGGTAGTGTTGGGCTGATACTTGTAGTCGACTGATGCATATCAAACTCGATACAGGTGACATCTCAGTTAGCATTGCTTCATGTTTGTAGTAGACGGCTGCATTCCAAACTCGATACAGGTGACATCTCAGTTAGCATTGCTTCATGTTTGTAGTAGACAGCTGCATTCCAAATTCAATACAGTCACATAAATTTTGTATCATATTTGTAATTATACAATGTACATTTCAGGCTTGAAATGACAATGTAATTCGTTTTTTGGAAAAGAGATAGACGCTGCATACAGGATTAATTTAGGTGAGGATTAATTTAGGTAAGGTTTGGTTTTTTGATATTTTCAGCTTTCAAGGTTTAGAGTTCTGCATACAGGAATAATTTAGGAGAGGATTTTTTGAATCAATTCTTTCATGATACTGTGACTGTTCTTCTGAATTCAAAGTTGTGAATGTGAACATGGATGGCAATTACCTCCAGGTAATGCAGTAGTGTTGAAGTTTGAGATACAGAGTCAGCAATAAGCATTGGCATTGCTATTGGCGTATGCTTTGGTGTCGGCTTTGGCATCGGCGTTGACATTGGCATTGGCGCAGGCATTGGCATTGGCGCAGGCATTGGCATTAGCACAGGCATCGGCGTTGATTTTGGTGTTGGCATCAGCATTGGCGCAGGCATTGGCGTAGCTATTGGCATTGGTGCAGCATTGGCGCAGATTTTGGCATTGGCGTAGCTATTGGCATTGGCGCAGGCATTGGCATTGATTTTTGTTGTTGGCATCAGCATTGGCGCAGATTTTGGCATCAGCATTGGCGCAGATATTGGCGTAGCTATTAGTGTTGATATTGTTGTAGGTATTAGTGTAGGCCGCAGCGTAGATTTTGGCGTAGATATTGGCGTAGTTATGTCACACTAGTTCGAAAATCACCCAAATGTTCTTAACACTCTTCATGGCGTTCACTTGTTACTGATTTCGAGATTCACATGATAACTATTTCAATGTTAATGTCTGTGCTGTACCTGTTATCTTAAAATGCTTATAAACTAAAAAGAAAAACTTGATTAGGCTATCAATACAATCTAATACACATAAAAATTATTTTAAGTATCTATGAAATTGAAATTTGTTAACATCTTATTATACAGTCAGCAATACATAAATTGTGAAATATGGACATATCAATGATAAATTAAAAAAAAAAATCATTCATTTTCATCTATTCACTGTTCAATTATCAAAATTTTAATCCATTCTTCAAAATAGAAATAGAATTTCATAACACCCTGTATCATTATCAAAATTGTAAAAAAAAAACATCAGATTATCACAACAAAAAATTAATTTCAATACATATTTCAATAATTTCAGACAATTGGTCTTCTATTCACAATCATTTCATAATATATCTGCATTTCATTACCATTTAATATAACATTTCATTTATAGCAAGTTCATTTCACATTTATGATTTATCATTCAGGGTTTCAAAATTATTTAGTTTTAATTTTGTGTTCAAAAATTGTATAAAAAGCAAATTATTTAATATTATTAATCATCGTTTGTTGGATACTATAGTTTATTTCGACTCTTCAATGTTCTAAACACAAACTACATTTCATGACAAAACTTTACTATCAATCATTAAACAAGAAACCATTCAAAACATCAATAATATTTTGCTTCAAAGGCAAACAATATTCATAAGTAATCATCATTTTGCATCTATGGCAATCAACATTATTAATCATTATTTTGCATCTATGGCAATCAACATTATTAATCAACACAAAAATATTATCTCATTACTGCCTCTCTAAGTCATAACCTCTGTTATTCCTTCTTTAGGCAATAATGGGTTTCCATCTCAAAAAAACAATCACATACCAGCAAAATTCTAATCAACAAACCCCACTAAAAATTCTACATACACTCCAGCATCCATTTCAAACGATAATCAATCATATCAAAATTTATAGAACAAACAGTTTTAAAATTAAAAAAAAAATCAATTACAAAACACTTATTTCAATTAATAATATAACAAAACGTTTTAAATTGAACAATTATTTTTTTTTTAAATAATTTAAAATTTAAAGACTGTATAATAAGTACAAACATTTCAAGATTATAATACAAAGATGATCAAGATGAATATGGGTAAATAAGTTCCCTAAAAAATACAAACAAGAGAAAAAGAAAACTGGGTAAATAAATTCCCTAAAACAATACAAAGAAGAGAAAGATTAATTAGAGCCTATCCTACATGTCAGTACTGAACTTTCATGAGGAAGTATATTTAATAAAATATACTACTATGGAATTTTGTAAATTCCAAGTATGACTCTAATTTGTTATAATTGTGAGCTATCACTCCCACAAAAACAACTGGTGAAGGAAAAAATATGTTGACTATTGTGACTGGGTGGATAGTTCCTAGATGTCTGTAAGGCAATGTGATAGCAGACTCTAGTATCGGACCACAAAAACAAAAGTATGCAAAAGGTTTTACAAACATTTGTTGTTGCAGTCATAAGGTTTTTATATCGCAAACAAGTAGGTCAGATAATCGAGTCCAGCCGTATGTGGTTCACGCCCACACCTCTAAAAAAATCACACCTACTTGTCTACCAAAAATCCAAAGTATTGGACAGCAAAGAAAAAATAAAATGCAAAATGGGTTAAAAGCCCAGAAGAAAACTATAACCTAATTACATATGGCTTATGGCACGATATGCAATGAAAGATGAGAACATGGGACATAATTGCTCTGAAAAACCTAATTACCTAATATGATACCTGAAAAAAATAGACATGATTAAAATATGTAATACATGATGAAAAAATATACCGCAAGCAAACAATTATTTACACAACAATGGATAGATTTTAGAAAAGTTAAGTTTTATCAACAATTAAAGATTAGGAAAATAAGCTACTATTTCAACTTCTAATATTATTTCAGAAAAAATACAAATTAAATGACTATGGACAAGATTGGTTAAGATATGCATCATAGAAGAAATTTACTGAATATTACACAAAGACAGGAAAGAATCGAAAATTGAAAAGATTAAGGGCCAAGAAAATAGGCTGCAGGAAAGAAAAAAGATACAATTATGGACTCTTACCATACGTAGTATTTACGGTCATTGCTATTCTGAATCCCGGCATGACACAGGATTCCTAATCATTGTGTGTTGGGGAATACCCTTTCATCATGTGTCTCACAGTCATCATCTTGTAAATAATCAACTTGAAACAACCTTTGAATACTAGCACATCAATGGAAACTTTGTGTTTTGTTTTCTTCAATAGTATGATTTTATTCATAGGTTCATTTGTTTCAACCAAGCAGTTTTGCCTACAAAAGTTCGTCATGTTCACTTGAGAATGCATAGCATACACCTTTTCAATTCTCAGTTGAAAGTTGAACTCATCAACTTGACTCAAAGCAACATTCATTTTGTTGACATTATTCCTAACCTCCACAGAAACCTGTCTCATGTAATCATTCATTTTATTTATAGTTTTCCTAACCTTCAATGTAGTAATCTGATCCATAGAAACATTCGATTTGTTTACTGTTTTCTTAACCTTCAATGTAGCAATAGTACTTTCTTGATAGTTGACTTTCAATGAAGACAACTCCCTACCTACTTCTTTACTCAATTCTACACTTTCACTATGGTTGACCCTTTCAACAACAGTAACTAGGCCTACATTGTCAGAAACTTGAATGAGTTGATCTTGTAACTTAACACTACTATCGTCTTGCTTCAATTTGTTTTCATCTTCATGATTATCTTTCACTGTTTCATTTGCATTTTTCAATAGAAGGTTTATACTAGCCTGCTCTAGTCTAATGCTAGCAAATTCTTGCTTCATCTCATCAAACCTAGCATTTAACATAGCATTTTGCTCATCAAACATTTGGTCTAACTTAGCATCTTGCTTATCAAACAGTTGTGTTAAGGCAGCTATTAACTCATCATCATTTTTAATATTTTTCATATTGTATGCCATTTTGCTAGTCTGCACAGATAATATATTCATTAGGACTTGATCTCTCTTGAACCGATTTCCCACTCAGCAACAAACCATTCATAACCTATCAAGATATCTATCCTACTAATAATTTTTATAACCAGGGATTTCATAGTGTACCATTTGGGACATATTTATTTTGTAATTCGGTCCCACCACAGGGGTAACATTTGCCGTGCTACCAATTTTTCCTTAAACGGTTGGAATAGCATTTAACACCTATCAACCTAAGAATAGTTGTCGGCTCCAATAAAATAGATTCTTGATAAACTGTGAATGGATATATTGCCTATGAATGAGAAATCCAGTTTTCAGAGCAAATTAACTTATAATCTTCAGATGAAATTTTGGCAAAACACAGAAATATACAAAGAACAATAACTTACAAGCCTAATTATTTCAAGTAACTACGAACTAAAATACTTATCTAGTTTACAGTTGAAACACAGTGGCTATTGGCTTTACTACACTAATAGCTAATTTTGCACAAAAATTTATATAAAACTCAATCTAAAACATTAATAAACGAAAATGATTTAGAGCAAAACTCCACGACAACATTTGTAGCCAGCCATTTTTCAGAAGAAGCTTCAGAACAGGAAAAAAACATAAGTTGCATGTCACGAAGACAACGCCTCCAACATTACAGACACGTCACCACAAAATCATAATTTACAAGTTTAGAATTCACATTCTACATCTGTTCTCAATAAAACTTTATTTTGAAAATGTTATTTTAAATTTTTATACATATATTCTATTTAAATAAACGATTTATTTAGTAATTTGTTAACCCTACCTCGGTGACATTATGGAACAATGCAACAAACATTTACGATAATAAATTCTCCGTCAAAAAATTTGTCCGTCTATTGATAACTCTGACATTTACTATAAAGTTCCATAGATCTCGATTTGAAGATTCGATTCAAATGTGAGAAGAAAAATGTAATATTACAATATATATATATGTGTGTGTGTGTACACACACACACACACACACACAGATATATATATATATATATATATATATGTGTGTGTGTGTGTGTGTGTGTGTGTGTGTGTGGTGTGTGTGTGTGTGTGGTGTGTGTGTGTGAACACGATAACTCCATTCCTAATTGACTTGAAATTTTAAACTTAAGGTCCTTATATCATGAGTATCGGACAATAAGTAATTCAATAAAATTGAATTCAAAATGGCAGATAATTACTAAAAAACCATGTTTTTCACGGTTTTCTCGTAAACGGCTCTAACGATATTCTTCAAATTTATACCATGGATAGCTATTTATAAGCCCTATCAACTGACATGAGTCTCATTTCTGGGAAAATTGCAGGAGCTCCGTAATATTCTTGTGAAAAATGGCGGATAATCACTAAAAAACCATGTTATACACGGTTTTCTCGAAAACGGCTCTAACGATTTTCTTTAAATTTATACCATGGATAGCTATTTATAAGCCCTATCAACTGACATGAGTCGCATTTCTGAGAAAATTGCAGGAGCTCCGCAATATACTTGAGAAAAATGGCGGATAATTACTAAAAAAACCATGTTTTTCACGATTTTAAGAAATTCAATAAAATTGAAATCAAAATGGCAGATAATTACTAAAAAACCATGTTTTTCACGGTTTTCTCGTAAACGGCTCTAACGATATTCTTCAAATTTATACCATGGATAGCTATTTATAAGCCCTATCAACTGACATGAGTCTCATTTCTGAGAAAATTGCAGGAGCTCCGTAATATACTTGAGAAAAATGGCGGATAATTACTAAAAAAACCATGTTTTTCACCATGTTTTTCTCAAAATAACGACCTATTTTTTTCAAATTCATACTCTATATAGTTATTCATCAGCTCTATTAACGGGCATGAGTCTCCTTTCTGGGAAACTAATGGGGGGTCCACCCCATCCTTGAGAAATGGACTTTGCAACCTCCTTCTCGTGCATGAGGTAGGTAGGTAGAGAAGTTCATAAAAAGAACACATAGTCGAGATATTTCATCTACAGAACAGCTGTTTTGACGAATTTAAAAAAATGACGACTAAAAAAAATCATCGAATTTCACAATTTACACAAAGGAAAAAGTACTCTGAAAACAATTATATATACACATATACAAAAGTCTGATCGTAGTTTCAAATATGAGCAAGGAAAGTTGTGTGAGTGTACCACACCAGATTTTTTTTCATAAAGCTATGTGACGTTGGTAGTCTCTCATATTGTGCCATTCTCACACTCTCACCCCAAAAGAACAGTATAATAGAAAACAATCAGCTTGAGTTCACAACAGCCTTTACTATGGGCTATATTCTTACGTTATTTTTTATCTATGATAGCAAAGTGATGAAAGTGAATTGTCAAAAGTGTGAAAACTTACATGAGTCATGTACATGCCCTTGGGCTTGAGCACTTGCATTGCCTTGTTGAGAATGAGCCGGATGAAGTCCCAGGCCTCACCCTGCGGTGTGGTCGACACTGGGATGTCGGTCAGGTCACCAAACACAAAGTCCACTTTCTTGCCCTCCTTTATCATCTTGTCCAAGGATTTCACGCAATCATCAACTATTATCTGCAATTGAACATTGGATTAAATGAGAATAAACCCTCCTTTATCATTTTATTCATCGATTTCACACAATCATCGACTATTAGCTGCAACAAAACATTGAATTCGATGAGAATAGAATGCTCGAGAATAAAAGATTTTCGAGAGAAATTGGAAATGAACTTCGGATGGCTAAAATTTAAGTGAGGAATCCTAGTTGGCTGGTTGCCAGAAAGTGAAGTGGCAAGCTAGTTAGTAGGGAAAGTCATTCTTCTGTGTGTGTTTACACACAAATATAATAAAAAAAGATTTATAAAACAGAACAAGTTCAAAAAAGAAAAACAGAAAAGACTGTGAAACAATTTTGAGGTTAGGATAATGTTGTCTCAGCTCGACTTCGGACGGATAGAGCCGGAAAATCCCATTCAATTCGGATCTAAAACTTGTTCGGCCGGAGACGGCCGTATGTATGGACCAGTTGCAATAGCTTTCTTTGTTGGGGGATCGTTCGGACGAGTTCGGTAGTTTTCGGCCAATGCTAGTTCGGATGAAATCGGTTCCAGTGGACGGTCCACCTAACTTTGTAACTATTGTACTATGGGCACCCTGTATGATGGTCAACAAACGTGCTATGAAGTAACTATTTTTTGTAATTTACGGTTAATGGAGACTTCTATTATAGTATTGCTATAACAAAAATATTGTTATTTTAATGTATGATACCATTTGATTGGTAAAAAGTGTAACTATTGTATTTTACAATTGTCTTGATGAAATAAACAGCTAGTCTATTATAAGTACTGGAACAAACATAGATTGTAAACTACATCCCGAACCTATTAAGTTTGTACCAATAAATATTAAAAACTGGATACTTCACAACTATTATTTCCATCTTAATATTTTATGAGTTCAAAATTTTTTTCAGCTTTTAGAACTATTCATTATTGTCAGGATTAATTCACAATTAATAACATTTATTTTAAATATACTTACCATTGTTTGAATAAAAAGATTCAATTTTAAATTATTAGCTTAAGATTTAGAAACAGTTAAGTCTCTACTCCTACTGGCGAACAAGTGTTTCACTTATGCCAGTAGTTCTTCACCTCCAGCCGTATTTTACAGATAGATGATATAGATATTTAGAATAATAATTATTGTTTTTTTCTGATTGTCACATCTTTGTACTGTTTTTGTGTTTTGGTGAAATAAATTGAATTGAATTGAAACATTTTTCTAGTTGTCGAAATAAGATAAAACATTGTTTAATAAAAGTATAATTTATTTGTTTCTTGAGTACCTTAAACATTAAGGCTAAACTCACACTTACGCGACTCAGGTCGAGAAGAGACTCAACTCTAGTCGAGAGCATGTGCTTCCAAATGGTGACAATCGCGGAAAATAGAATCGACTGGTCTGAGTGTCACCATTTGGAAACACATGCTCTCGTTTAGAGTCGAGTCTCTTCTCGACCTGAGTCGCGTAAGTGTGAGTTGAACCTAAAGGTGCGTACAGATTTACGCGCCGCGAACATGAGCGATTCACTTTCAATCAGCTGATGTCAAGCTTTTTATATCTGTATCTTACCGTTTCTGTAAAAATATAGATATAGTCAGCTGATAAAAAGTGAATTGTTCATGTTCACGGCGCGTATATCTGTACGCACCTTAAAGGTGTGTACAGATATACGCGCCTCCAACACGATTCGATCATGAACGTTACGCGAGATGTTACGCAAGGGTTCGATTGAGGTTCGAAATATGTTCGAAGGATGATCGATCCGCTCTTTTCTTATAGTTGACTTGGCTACAACCTAACCTCACAAATGTGAAACGTTCAATCCAGCTGATCGGGTGACAAAACTAAATAAAATATTCTGACCAGGGGATTGCTGGGTAGCCTAATAATACATTACGTTTATATAATAAATTTATAATGAATATTATGATTATTTCATTTATTTCAATGTTTCAAAGGTGAAAAGCTTGATTGGGAGTTCGGCTTCATTCTTCTAAATGCTAATATGCCGGTACCTATTATTATAAATGCTTTTATAATTTTATATTATTTAATTTAATAATATTAATAATTGATTTTGATAATTTTATTTGCTAACACAGAGATCGCAACTATTAACAAACATTACAAACACGTTGACCACGCATGCGCAACTATTGGTTAGCTCGACCTAGGAGCTTGCCAAGCTCGACCTCTGTTACACGCTCTTCTCGCGTTCCACTCTTGCTCCCCGGTCGATCATCAATCGCTCTGCTCGAATGATGTTCGATTGAGGAGCAGAGCGAAAGTCTGTACGCACCTTTACACGTCAAATATTTTCTCATTGTAGGCGCAGTTTAATAAACAATCAACAATACGAAGATGCAATATTTTATTTACCACGCATAGCATAGAATTGACCAGACGGATATTGTGAAGATAATGAATATCTAAAAATAACATTATTTGGAATGATTTTGATAGTTTGATTAACCAATAAAATTGGGGAATTTACCAAAATGACTTGATTATAATGTGAATCAATGACAAGAATATTACTTACTCAAGAATAAACTTACCTCATATCTATCTCCTTTCAACTGATCCAGGCAGTTGCCGCAACAGCCCCTCAAATGTTCTCTACACGCTCTCAAAACAACTTCATCCAGCTACACGGAAACAACAGAAAAGATAAAAAGTTAGTTTTTCCTGACTACAAACCATTTGTAATTTGAATTAACATTTAGAAAAAAAGTATAAAACGATCTCAATACATTAGTCTTCTCTTTCAGCTCAATCGTTTGATTGGTTGGCAAACTTCCATCTAAATCTGTCCATTGTTAGGCTAGCTTCACACGCATTCGGTTTCATTCGGTTCGGTTCGTTTTCGGTTCGGTTCGTTACCGAAAACGAATGAGGCTTTCATACATGTCAGGTTTCAATTCGTACGGTTCTAATTAGGTATTTTCTTCTCAAACACAGCTGTGTTTGGATTTTCACAGTTCATGCTGGTATATTTAAATATAACAGCTGGTGTAAAATTGTAAGATGTTATTTTTTGAACAACAACATTTTAAAGTTAATAAAAATTGTGAATTATTTGAATAGTTTCTTTTTATATTAATTTTGGATGTTCAGAGAGATTATTTTTTTAAATTGCAAATTTGTTCCTTGTTTTGTCACATGTTATATAAGCTTCATCTCTTCTCTCCATTGATTGAATCATGTAATATTCGTGGAAAAATAAAAAAATAATAAAAATTCTCCCTGAGTTTTAATTTAAATCTTTCATATTTTTTTAGCAAACTATTCATTGATAAAAAATGTTCCTGTGAACTAACAGAAATGAATTGACCATATGATTTTGACTTGGAAAATTTTGAAACAGATAATCACGATATCAGGTTAAAATAAAAACAAAAAAGTAAAGCGTGTGTAAAAGACTTTGTTGTTTCCTGTTTCCCTAGCAACGAATTCGAATATGATGAAACCTATTCGTGTCGAGGGGGCGTTCGGTGCTATGCGGTTGCTATTCGGTACCGAATTCAAACCGAATCATCGTTTCACACTCATCGGAATTTGCCGAAAACGAACTGAAAACGAAACGAACCGAACCGAAAGTGTGTGAAAGTAGCCTCTCGCTAGCAACAAATTGAAACCTGATGGAATTTATTAGAGTCAAGTGGGCGTTCGGTTCTATGCGGTTTCTATTCGGTATAGAATTCAAACCAAATTACCGTTTCACACTTATCGGAATTTGCCGAAAACGAACCGAAAACTAAACGAGTCGAATGAGTGTGAAACTAGCCTTACTCTCTTTCATTTTTCAAAGGTCATAGAATAAGAAACTACCTACTCATTGTTTTGTATTGATTAAGAGCCTCAGTCTAAAAGTTGTGAATCTTCGGAGTAAATTCAGGATTATTTAATTGCACTTAGATCAGATAGAACAAACAGAAAACTATGAAAACACGTATATAATTGGATATAACATGAAAGTTCAAGATGGAGAATCATCCTATGTTATGAAAGATTTGAAATTCAAATTAGCGAATTGACCAAAAGGATTTACGCTAAACAGAGCAGAGCTCTTGCAGCATGCAACCTGTCAAGTTGTTGTAGTAATCTATTGTTAACAGCTTCTTCACAGCATTCACCCAATGTGTGGTACCATAGAGAAACAATAGCATAAGTAGATATCCCATGGTATAGGGCGTTTATGTCGCAGCTTTTACTGTTATCTCAAGCCGATAGTTCATGTAATTCTTTCCCGTGAAGCTGTGTCACACTGGTAGTCTCTCATATTGTGCCGTTCATACACTCTCACCCCAACAAAACAGTGAAAATCGACAATAATCAGCTTGAGATAACAGTAAAAGTTGCGACATAAACGCCCTATACCATGGGATATCTACTTGCACCATTGTTTCTCTATGGTGGTACTCAATTTACCAGTCAGAGTCCAGATCAGAGCAAAATCTTCGATTCAGAGTACTCGAAAGCGTCCCAACATCTGAACTTCTCACTGAGGTGGGGATCTGATAGAAGAGCGTTAACCCTTTGGCTCAACTCACACTTACGCGACTCAGGCCGACAAGAGACTAGACTCTAGTCGAGAGCATATGCTTTCAAATGGTAACGTCGCGGAGACTAGAATCGACTGGTCTGAGTGTCACCATTTGGGAACACATGCTCTCGACTAGAGTCAAGTCTCTTCTCGACCTGAGTCGTGTAAGTGTGGGTTGAGCCTTAATAATACGGCCCTCTCTCAAACAAAGTTGTTCTATGAATTGAGTAATACAGGAGAGAGTTCTTATTTCGGGTGCCATATGAATGTTGGTTCAAATTTATGCTTATTTTTCACAACAAACAGATCACTTCAAAATAGTAAAGAGTTCAACCCACACTTACACGACTCAGGTCGAGAAGAGACTCGACTCTTGTCGAGAGCATGTGTTTTCAAATGGTGACGTCGCGGAGACTAGAATCGACTGGTCTGAGTGTCACCATTTGGAAACACATACTATTGACTAGAGTCGAGTCTCTTCTCGGCCTGAGTCGCGTAAGTGTGAGTTGAGCCTAAGGGTAACGCTCTACTATCAGATCCCCACCTCAGTGAGAAGTTCAGATGTTGGGACGCTTTCGAGTTTTCAAATACCATAAGTTTCAAACCTTCTAGTTTTTAAACACCATAAGTTTTTAAACACCTAAAATTTTAAACACCATAAGTTTTTAAACTCAAGTTTTTGAAATGGCTTGCAGGAATTACGGGAGTAACTCCACCAAGAACACGAATCGTTTTTTTTTTTTTGAAAATGATATATTCCTCATAAATAGCATCAATGCACCCCATTTAACCAATGCTTACCTCCATCATGGTAACAAAGGCCGGTTCTTCTTTGAGCAATTCGTACAACAGGGCACCATCCCCTCCCCCGAGAATCACCACCTCTTTGCCCTTGTAGTCGACCTTGCCACGTTGCATCAGGGTTTCAGTGTAGATCAAATCTCGCTCGGACAAGTCTGCAAACACAAAATTAACCATCAATTCATCAAACAGAGATTAATTCAAATGAAATACAATATTATCTAATGCCGCATCTTCATGTTGGCCCAATGAAAGAAGAAAGAAACTTTATTTCGCCAAAATACACAATACAGTATCCCTGGAAAATATTTTTAATAATTGAAATATACATACATAATAATAGAAATGGAAAATACATTGTACGAAATAAAACACTGCATGCAAATGACCTTGATAACAAGGTCACGTCCGCATTACAGGAGCATCATTGAACAGAAAAAGGTTCTTTTAAGCATAAGAAATGAAAACCAAAAATAATAAAAATAACAAGAAAAATAGAGAAGACAAAGTTTTACAATCTAAAATCCGGTTTAGCACTAACAGAAACAAAAAAATATATCCTCAATAACAAAAACTAATCTATATAATTTTAAATAAAAGCGAAATGGCATTCACTCACTGACTGACTGACTGACTGACAGTATGTTCAGTTGGTCCTTTAGAGGCGCACTAAGAAATCTTTAGGCAATATTTTAACTCTAAACCTAGCTCCGCAGTGCAGGCTGGTTGCTTGGCTGAATCGGACTAGGCGCTGAGACAGCAAATAATAGCAGCGTTGGTGGGAATGCGAGCGGCCGCAGTAACATCTTCCACCCAGCAATGGTCGGCGTAGTTCCGCCTAGCGGACAGACGAAAGATCAAACCAGTCGGTTATTTGATCCCTCCAGCCAGGCTCAGCCAAGCAGCCGAGACAATAGAACAATGGAGTGGCAGTCTTATTCGCGTTCATCAGCAGTTTTCTTTCTCACGATTTTTTTTTATTTTTGTGTCAATAATAACTTCAGTCACCAGTAAAAAGTTACCAGAAACGTGGTGTACTACCATATTAATGACTCTTCATGATGATTTTTAATTATTTAAAAACATTGTTGACATTCTGAGCCTTTAGGCTAAACTTGGGGTCGCTGAGAACGAATGTGCAATCAGAATTTCTCTATCACGAAAAATAACGAAAAAAATCCAGCTGTTGATCTTCCGGCAACCGTTTACAGTCATCCTGCAATGCGGCCGAAACACTTCCAAGCCAGACACCCATCTCGAATGACAACGCCAAGCTGTAAGAAACCATCCTGCACTGCGGCGCTAGATTAAGGGTGGTTTTTAAGGGTTTAAAGTTCGTCTTTTAGCATGTATATTCTTCTTATTCTCTTAATTATAATTGAAAAATGTCCATACCATATGCTAATATAGAACTATAATCTAGAGAGAGTACCTCTTCGAAACAGTTGTTAACTGGTAACTAAAATTAATAATTTTGTCAGGTTGGCATTAAGTTAAGTTGACTTTGTTAGGTTGGCACCAGGTTGAAGATTGAAAATAATGCATTTATCGCGGAAAAATTGATTGGGCACTGCTACTTCAATCAGAGCTATTCCTGGGAATATTATATTTTTTTTACAATATTTATTTATTTATTTATAATTTTTACAAAGTAGCACTGATTGGGAGAGAAAAACTAAGGATACTCCTTGTACTATTTCTCTCCTAAATTTAGATAACATTTTAAAAGTCCGAAATAGGGTTATGATTTCACTTTTCTAAAATTTAGTCCATTTTCACTCAAAAACAATTTGAAATATTAAAAAAAAAATATTACTAGCAGTCAGGCTCGCTTCGCTCGCCATATCAGTTTAGCCAGACGTTTAGTCTGGACCCCCGACTAGATCGTCCTAACATATGATAAAAATGCTCAAATGAAAAATGCAGGCGAGCGAAGCGAGCTGATCTCATTCTTGGACGATCCAGTCTGGGGTCCAGAGTAATCGACATATCCAAACAACATACACGGAATCCAGCATATTTGCTGGACTCTGAATAATTCTGGATTCTGGCTTTGAATAATAGATTGAATTACATCATACCGTTATTTATGTAGAATATTTTGATAAATTATCAGCGTATATGGAGGCCAATGTCGACCAGCGCCAATGTTTGATGGTTGGTTTGCCAGCGTTGGGTTATCAGAATGAGCCAGTTTACTGGGCCAACTTGTGGACTTGGCATAACAGTACTCAATGATGTTAACACAATGGTAAGGTTGCACGAAAGCCTGTTAATCATGATTAGATGCCACGAGAACCAATCATAGAAGGCCTTTTCAACAAGAAGCCATCTCTGATTGGTTGCCCTGGCATTTAACCTTCATCCGCTCGCGCGGGCGGCAAATTGGCCGCATTTTTAGAATTTTTGTTATATTTCCTAATCTGGCAATTATTGAGTATAGTCACTTTTAGTCTGGCAATAAGGCATTCGTGTATTTCCTATCCCGTACGTGTATAAGCCAGTTCTTTCCTTTATTATTTATTTATTTATTTAATCAATGAGAATTATACAACTTACAGAAAAGTACCACAGGCTACTATATTCAAGAATACTGAATACTCAAGTAATACTCACTCTGTAGCTCATCCAAAATGAGAAGGTTACCCAGACTCTTCGAATGAACGATTTGGACTTTCTGATAAGGCGAGTTTTCTTCGAATACAACCGAATCAATGTCGTACTCCAAGATGCGTTCATCTGTAAAATATATTGAAATTATTATCGATCAATTGAGATTTCTTTGTGATAAATCAATTTCTTCATAAACGCAAGGAAACAAAAATATCTTGGTCTTATAGTGTAGACATTATTGAGTGTACCAGCTTATAGCTGGTATTCCAAAATAAAAGTTTCGTTTTTAAATTTTCAATTATTAATACAGTATTTTTCAGTTATTAGTGATTATTTAGTGAAGTATTCTTATTTAAATTGGTTTTCAACTTTCCTAAATTCTAAATTCCTAGTTTACAAATATTTTGGACTCAAAATTGGACAAAAATCGTGAAGTGTAAACATAACCTATTTTTGGACCATATCTAACTAAATTTGGAAAAGAAACAGTTTTGGGCTTCAAGCCTGTAGTACCTTTCCCAATCATTCATAGTTGAGAATGATAATGTAACCTATGTATCAATGTATAAATAAATAAATAGCTAACTTGAGTGTACCAGTACCATAAGTGTAGACAGTAATGTTTATGAATGTAGGTGCAAAATGCCAACACATTCCAAGTTAAGAAATGTATTAAAGTCAGAAATGTATTACAAAAATTATCAAAGTATTCAAGTCTATAGTTTTTTGGAGAAGTTATAACAATTAAGAGCTGAAAATAAAAGTGGAATTCATATAATATAAATCAAAATCATCTAGGAAATGAATAAAATTGTAGTTGAGGTTATTTATTCACAGCTAATAATACATATCCATACATTGTAGGAACATACAGAGTGGGTGAAAAGTCCGAGAACGGTTTAATATCTCATACACAACGGTAATTTGACGGTGGGTGTGATTGGGGATCCTACTCAAATTGAAAATACTACTTTACTATGACTACAAATCTGGTCCGCCATCTTGGATCCGCCATATTAAATGCAACTTCATTTTTTAAATGGGAAGGTGGACATGATTTCGATACGGAATTTCAAGAAAAAGTGAATGGCTAAACCTGCACATCGATATCTCAAACCGTTTCGAAGATATTCACATTATTAATAAATATTATTCAAAGCAGAAAAGAAAGAAAAAGTCCGAGAACGGCTTATAATATTTCATACACGAAGGTAATTTGATGGTGGGTGGGATTAGGGATCCTACTCAAATCGAAAATACTACTTTACTATGACTTTACAAATCTGGTCCGGCATCTTGGATCCGCCATATTGAATGCATTGTGTATGAGATATTAAGCCGTTCTCGGACTTTTCACCCACTCTGTATAGAATCATACATGCTAACTTCAGATTCGTACATCAATTTATCTAATAAATAAGCCTCAAATTAATAATAAACAATGCAGGGTTGAGATTGAATGAATATCTATGAAGCTCTATGCATGTTGATAATTTATTTATTTCGAAGAAAGCAATAAAACTTTGGTAAATGATGAATTGACATTGTTAATGAATATCAAAAATTTCTACGTAATACAAAAATAAAATTATCCTGAAACGAAATTAATTAAATAAGGAGTATGATCTAAAATCATTTAGGGCCGGTTTCCGAGCTCGGGATTTAGCTAAGTTCTAGACTTTAACTGGCTTTAAACTCTGGAGTCAGAAAATTGGCTTTCCGAGTCAGAGCGTTAACGTAGTTGAGGACTTAAATAGACTCTGGAGTTTAGAGATCACGTTAGACCCTGGAGTTTATAATTTCGCTTTCTGAGTGAAGGGCTTATAAGTCCTGGACTTGAATTAGATTCTCGCCTCTTTCCGAGTCAAGGATTCATCAAAAATCGTTAAGTCCAGGACTTAAAACAGCGTGATTTTAAACCCTCGACTGGGGTAGGGTTTAAATTTAAGTTCTAGACTTAACTGAGCAAACACAATTCAGTTATTGTTTTGGAGTAGATGAAAAGCCAAATAGATGTCATCGAATACCTAAATTATTTGGATTAGTCCATCTAAATTCATAATTTATATTTTGCAATAGAATTGTATCAGAATTATGCATAAAAAACTAACCTTATTTTCGAATGTGACATAACCTAAAAATGTTAAAGAAAAATATTACAAGGATTGGCTTGGAATTTATATTCCAACCTGAATGTTATTAATCAATGTCATATTCAACATATTAATATAACAATAATAAATTATTATTCCAGTTTTTTTTTCAAAACAAGTACGTTTTCAAACTCAATAGCCTGATGAATTTTTTATTCACTGGTTAGGATTAATGATCAATAATAGCATAAAGTAAAATAACATGTTTATTCATTCATCTTTCAAAAGGTTAGGTTTTGCTTTAAATAGGCCTACAAAGAAATCGGAACGTATTTTCACAAAATAGTTTGCAGAGCATGCTCATTTGAATTATCCCGCTGCAATCAGCTGTTTTCGTCTTGCTATAATGCCAACAATACAACAGCAAAATATTGTGAATTTCCCTCATGTTTACTACATTCAAGTCCTGGACTCAAATATAAGTCGAGAACTTTATAGACCCCGGAGTTTAGAAGATAAAATCGTGACTCAGAAAGTCGATTTAGACCCGAGCGCTTATTTCAGTCCTGGACTCTGTAAGTCCAGAACTTATAGATCCCGAGCTCGGAAACCGGCCCTTAAAGGTTCAACTTGTTTTGAACCGGATGTAAACTTACCGGAAGTGAGGAAGTAACGGTCGTCATAAGGTCCCCGCTTGAATGCCGGATATTTGTGACATTTTTTCGCATCGGTCACTACCTTCAATTCTTCTGACAGATTTTTGGTCAACTGGTGATAGGTGCACAAGCAGCAACATAAGAAAAAGATGGTCAAAAATAAGACAAAATCAAAATGCAATGACTGATGAAAAATGGCTAAAGAAATCCATCAAAAAGGTGCATGATTTTCATGAAAGATGCACAATAATTCCAAAGAAAATAAAAGCATGTGTTTCAAAAGATTTAAATAGTTTAGAAGTATGAAAAAAGACTTGACCCTAAACTAACCCAACTTACCCAACTGCCAACAATGGAGGTAAACTTCAAAACTTATAGAAATAAATTATTGGAAGTTGCATTTGTTCAAATGCTAATTAATGAATAGTTGACCGAGCGAAGTGAGGTCTAAGATTCAAGTCGACGGTTTAGCATTTCTCTGAATGTTTATATGTTGCGCATTTACGGCGAAACGCGGTAATAGATTTTCATGAAATTTGACAGGTATGTTCCCTTTTTTAATTTCGCGTCAACGTATATACAAGGTTTTTGGAAATTTTGCATTTCAAGGATAATATAAAAGAAAAAAGAGCCTCCTTCATACGCCAATATTAGAAATGATAGTAGCTAGTAGTTCTGTGAACAGTAGACCTCACGCAGTATTCTCATCCACAAGTACCTGATTGAAACTATAGACCTTATGGAAATACAGCAATAGACAAGTGATTACACAGATGTGTGGAGAAGCCAGTCTATTGCTGTATTTCCATAAGGTCTATAGTTTCAATCGGGTACTTGTGGATGAGAATACTGCGTGAGGTCTACTGTTCACAGAACTACTAGTACAGGTGGCTATGATTATAGTCAACTGTCAACTAACGTTGATGGAAAGATACATTTTCAAGATGTTCGATATTTTTGAACGGGTAGTATTATAGCCACTAAACAGCTGATTTATGATAATTCTATAGTCTGATTTTTACTCTAAAGGCCATTCCACACAGCACGTGGCGTGCGTGGCTGGACGCACGCTAGCTACTTTTCAAAACATCGCTTCCCAGCTAATCAAATGAAGCAGTTCACATAGCAGCCACGGCCACGCGGCAACGCTTGCTATACTAGCCACGCGTGGCTACCGTTCGCTCTCTGAGCGATCTTTTCAAACGTGTCCGGCCACGTTTTGGTCCGAGCATGCGCAGAACGTATACTAGACGTATACTATCGTATAGAATGTATACTATCATTGTCAGCCTCAAGGTCGCGCATTAAATGATGGAATTCGCCATAGGTCTTCCTTTTTTTATTGATTGGATGTACCCACTGGTCCCGTGCTGTCACCGAATACAATAAAACCAGCTCATTATCATTACTACTGCTGCTGTTGGAGTCATCAAACCAAGGTAAGCCACAAGAAAATCCAGATTCACACCACGGGACCGTCGGAGTTGACATCTTCCTGCATACTGACGGGAAACGTGGCCGGTATAGCATCGCAACAGTCGTGGCGGTGTGAATTGGCATATGGCTAACGTGGCCGGCGTGGCGTGCGTCCAGCCACGCACGCCACGTGCTGTGTGGAATGGCCTTAATATTGGCGTATGAAGGAGGCTCCTTTTTCCTTTTATATTATCCTTGAAATGCAAAATTTCCCAAAACCTTGTATATACGTCGACGCGCAATTTAAAAAGGAATATACCTGTCAAATTTCATGAAAATCTATTACCGCGTTTCGCCGTAAATACGCAACATATAAACATTTAAACATTAAGAGAAATGCCAAACCGTCGACTTCAATCTTAGACCTCACTTCGCTCGGTCAATTATACGAAAATCCCAATTAAATGCTGTAAATCACCCCAAAGGTTTTTGCTACTGCAAATATTGACAAATTGACTCAAATATTGACATTTCGAATTTCCATCAAGCGGTTTACCCTGTTGTCAATATTTGCAGTAGCAGAAGTCTTCGGGGGTGATTTACAGCATTTAATTTGGATTTTCGTTTAATAATTATTATTTTAAACTTATGATAAAAGATGAGAAAACCCAAAACCATACATCCCAATTCCATAATTTTGAACTGTTTTGATGTTCGTTGAGTCCACAAAATAGTTGCATAAAGAAAAATGATGAACGATCACAACAAATTTCTTTTTGAGTGAAAAAGACTAAGAAATTGTCAAAAAACCACAGATTTATTGATACCGTACTTTTTCTTTCCGTACAAATTTCTTTCAAATGACTCATTTATTTTATTGGACCTGTATTTATAAAGTGTACATTGATTTAACACACTTTGAACGCCAATATAAAAACGGTAAATGAAATGAGTACTTTAACGTGCTATAGATAGAAAAACAAAATATCTATAACATTATGTAAAGTGAATATTTTATGTAGAAGCAGATAAAATTTACAAAGTGGATAGCAGATGCTCAATAGAAAAAAATAATGTACAAATACGTAGAAGTGAATGCATATCAACGGCCTTCTTGAAGCTGATCAAAAATATAATACAATATACATAATTCATGTTGATAGGATAAAATATAAGAAAAATATTACTAATAACGCAGCCAGAAAAATAAGAAAACATCATTCAATGAGTATGAAATGCATTCCTGAAGAAAACTAAAAATTAATTCAATAAAAAAAATATAGCACAATGAATAAATTTCTTGAAAAACCCGTAGAAACTTACCCAATATTTTACGCAAATCTCTAAAATAATTGAATCAGTTTATGATGATAGAAATTCATGGAAAATCAACGGAATTTGAAGCAGAAAGAAGTATGATATTCTCTACAGTGAGGTCGACGTTATAATAGCAGTGGAGAAAGATCAGTGTTGCCGATTCTCTGCCTTGCCACTGCCTTCTATAGAGGATATCTGATACCGGTATATCTGATGTAATATATCAACTGATCATTTTTGTTTTAATCAATTATATTTCATTCCATAAGAAAATATAATTTTCAATTATTGAATAATAGGTTAAAGATCAGTGTTGCCGATTCTCTGCCTTACCACTGCCTTCTATAGAGGATAGCTGATACCGGTATATCTGATGTAATACGTATATTAACTGTTCATTCTAGTTAAAATGATCAATTATATTTCATTTCATAAGAAAATATAATTTTCAATGATTAAATAATAGATTTTCATAATTGAGACTAAATATTTTGTTTATTAATTATATTTCTATATTGTTAAAAAATCCATCTGGCAAAGCTGTGGAGCTAGAAAAGGATAACGCTATCTGCTTTGTCGAATAATAGATAAAGTTGCGTAAAGACTTGAGCGCCACAAACATGCGCATTTCACTTTTCATCAGCTGATGCTGCCCTTATTTATCTGTAGCTTACTGTTCTTACACAAATACAGATAAAATCAGCTGATGGAAACAGAAATTCGCATGTTCGTGGCGCTTAGGTCTGTACGCAGCTAGAACAGTAACATTACAACGTGGACCTCACTATTACAAAATAGGTAATAAACAATCATTCCCCCCAAATAGTAAAAAACTTACTCAGTACTTTCTAATTTCTAAATTAATGAGAGACTAAACAATGCTAATTTAAAGGAAATTGGAATAGAATACCTACCAAATAACTCAATTTCTGTTGTTTTGAAATTCAGATTGTTGTATCACAGCTTTTTAAATTAGCCGCCATTTCAGGTTTGTTTAAGAATAAAAATCTTATCTCAGTCATGAAAGCAAATTTTTGAATCAAATTATAGAAATAGTTATTTGTGCAACTAGTGCGCAAAGTGACAGTTTGCTGCACCGAAAGAAACGTTTACTGGTTTCTTGAGTGCAGCAAACGAACTTTGCGCACGTATTTCACATTAAATTTTTCCTACAGTTACCATTGAATATGAAAAGTGGGTAATTATGGGTAAAATTCCCTGAAATCCATCAAAATGTTTTTCTGTGTAATTTTATTATTAATAAAAACCTGAATTTATTTAAAATTGAATAATAATAATTGAATTATAATGATTAGTAATTCAATTGAAAATCTATGTGCCTGCTTGAAGGGGGGTTTATCTTAAGTAAGCATTGAAATGACTATAATCAAGGCACATAATGGCAAGGCAACGCTGTTCTCCACTGACATTATAACGTGGGCCTCACTATGAGTGTTACCAACTTAATTTCGATTTTCCTGCACTGGTGCTCCATATAACCTACTAACTATTTTGCGTTGTCATGTTGCAAATCTGGAGTACGCAAAGTAATCACTTTGCGCACTAGTGCGGAAAAGTGATTCTTTGAGTTCTGTAATCAGTGCAGGAATGGTCAATTTTCAAGGTAACTGTGGGAAAAATATATTTTCTTGATCAATTTGACATTAAATTGATTATTTTATCAAGGAAATAATAATTATTATTAGATCAAATTTTAATAAGATGAATTGAGTAACAGCTGTGTACAAACAGTGGCAAAATGGAGAGACTTGGCAACGTTTTTCTCCTATGTTTCTTCACTGCCATTATAACGTGGACCCCACTATAGTAACGACGGGAACTTACCAATATTGTTTATCCACTAGATTGTATCAGTTATTTACAAGATTTTACAAGGAATTCATGCGGAATGATCGGTTTTATGTACATTTTTGGTTCATATTTTGTACCTGACGAGTTGAGGTACACGTCAAGGGTGGCACCTCGCCGCAGCGGCGGGAATAACTTGCTTCGAGACGCGTTTAGCGCGAAACTCAGCTCAGAATCCAATGAACGGTTTTGCTGTACAAAACGCCAACAAATACACGTTTTACAACAAATCTTTGATTAAAACTGAGATTTATAAAACCCTCCTAGAAACGCATATAGTAATCAAAACAAAATCTGAGAAGTGTCATTGAAACACGTTGTGACTTGCATGTAGCTGTTACACTGAACTGAACCAGCAAGTACACGCGTTCAGTGTGTGTGTTCCTATTGCTCTTTAGAGATTGTTTCTCATCTGCACGCTTGGTCATGCATAACCCAGCGTGCACTTGCACATAGACGCATGCACTGTGATCACACACTTAGGCTCAACTCACACTTACGCGACTCAAGTCGAGAAGAGACTCTACTCTAGTCGAGAGCATGTGTTTTCAAATGGGTGACGTCGCGGAGACTAGAATCGACTGGTCTGAGTGTCACCATTTGGAAACACAATCTCCCGACTAGAGTCGAGTCTCTTCTCGACACAGAATGTGTTTTCAAATGGGTGACGTCGCGGAGACTAGAATCGACTGGTCTGAGTGTCACTATTTGGAAACACATGCTCTCGACTAGAGTCGAGTCTCTTTTCGACACAGAATGTGTTTTCAAATGGTGACACTCAGACCAGTCGATTCTAGTCTCCGCGACCTCACGACTGTGAGACTGAGTCGAGCGTCGACTCGACATGTTGGTCGAGCCTCGACTTGAGTTGCGTAGTACCATGCATTTTCAATGGAAGTGAGGTTATGTTTGATGAAAGTAATGTTTTATCATTTTAGATGAGACAGTAATAAGAATTATATAAGACAATATATTCATAATAATTAGTATAACATTTGTTACATGCTAAGTAGTGACGAATTAGATCTTATATTTTTAATGAAGGTTAGAAAATGGAGTAGCATGGAACTGAAATAGTGACAATGAGTAAGAAAGTCGTAAGGTAGAGAGACTAGAGTATCCTCGATTAGAGTCTTACGATTTGAGTCGATGTAGTGAGAGTTGAGCCCAAGTGCGGGTTGGACAAAAGCCGGTTAAACTTTAACCGTGATTAATTTCACCAGAACAAATCAGAGAAGGCTTTTTTATAAGACGGCTTCTCTGATTGGTTCTCGTGGAATTAATCACTAGAATTTAAATTTAAGTGGCTTTTGAGCAACCGGCACTCAGGTTACCTATTTCTACCACTTTATAAGCCGGTTGAACAAAAGTAGGTTAAATTTTAACGGTGATTAATTTCACGAGAACCAATCAGAGAAGAGCTTTCTTATAAGACGGCTTCTCTGATTGGTTCTCGTGGAATTAATCACGATTCAAATTTAACAGGCTTTTTTGCAATCGGCACTAATATTACCTGTTTCTACCACTTTTTGAGTCGGGATTCAATTTGAAGTCTGTATGATATTTATCTGTATTCATGAATAATGATTAGAGTAATGATTCAGAGTATTGATTATTTGAGTTACATTCAGAGTAATGATTATAATGTGTGTTTTGTCTCAATTTAACTGGGTAAGAAGGTGACATTGGCTATTAAGGCAGTTCGGTACACTTTTTTCATTATTTAAATTGGATAATCTTTTTCAATACAATTGTTAAGATCAATTATAACATTATAAGAGTGAGAAAAAGTGGCAACTGAAATTTTCAAGTGGTCTAATAAGCGAGTTACGGGTTTTTGAAGTGCTAATTTTCCAGATTCCGTTTTCTTTCCAGATCATAAACGGTTTCGACTCTATTAACAAAACTTCTCTTAAAAATTCAAAAAAATGTATCTTTCCAAACTAAAACATTTTATTCCCCATATCGTTCATAAATGAAAAAGTAAAATTTTTTGTAAATTCGATAACTTGTTTATTTTGGCATAAATCGCGAAAAAAACGCATATTAGAACAAAGTCAATGATGTTCTGAATGTATTAAAAAAACTCCAATGGAAAATTCAAAACCGTCTATGATCTGGAAAGAAAACGGTGTTCAACACTTCAACAATCCATAACTCGTTTATTAGACCACTTGAAAATTTCAGTTGCCACTTTTCCTCACTCTTATAACGATCTTAAAAATTGTATTGAGAAATTTTGAATGAAAAAGACTAAGAGATTGTCAAAAACCAGAGATTTATTGATACTTAGAAAGAACTCAAGAGTTTATCAGAGATTGACAATGGTGTAATAGCCGAAACCGGTCTTTCTAAGTATCAATAAATCTGTGGTTTTTGACAATTTCTTAGTCTTTTTCATTCAATATGAATAATTACCACAATATCAACTTCTCAACTACACAAAAAGTGTATTGAAAAAGATTATACAATTTAAATAATGAAAAACGTGTACCGAACATCCTTAAGTAAAATGACGCCTCTGTTTCTATTTAGGAATATTTAAAAGCTTTTAACAATTATTGATGTTGTGCACAGTATGATTGTTTTTAGCATTGGATTCAACACCCATGCTGACAATCCCAACTTTTTCAACTTCTCGGCCAGATCCTTAGGTACCACCCCTGTTGCTGATATCAATAATGGCTCAATTACAACGTTTTTCTGCCTCCACAGCTGCTTTATCTCATCTGACAAATGGCAGATATTTAACAACTTTCTCTTCACTGTACTGTTTTAAATATTGTGTGAATTGGGAATGCCAATGTTTATGAGAAAGGTAATCTGTTCTTGCTTATCTATGGCCCGGTTGCACAAAAGCCGGTTAAATTTTAACCGTGATTAATTCCACGAGAACCAATCAGAGAATGAATGAATTTATTTTGCCAAAAACAAAATACAAAATAGCTTTACAAAAATAAATATAAGTATATGCTACTGCACTTAAACCAAGATACATAAATTTATTTAATTAGATATAATAACGAACTGATATCCTTTATATTATAAATAATAGTTATAAAATGAAGATATTCAATTTATGTTCACATACATAAGTACAGTAGGTGAGGCAAAAATCAGCAAGAGAAACTTATTTTCGTTAATTTCTCTTTTTTTTAGAAAGCATGTTTACTTCAGAAAGTCAAAAATAGAAACTAGATGCTGTTAGTGATACATAGTATATTAACAAATATTGTAGCAAACATAGTATATCATTCTAAATCGAATTCATAATTTATCATTTGTAATTGATGTGTTTGCTTTTTGAAGTGTGAATAAATTGTTATTTTGATGAGTGATAGTAGCTTAACCTAGATTTTGGACTGTAGTATAAATTTGAAAAGGGACAGTTTTGGGCATAAGCCTGTTGTGCCTCCTCACATAGCTGTAAAAATAATTGTACGACTGAGAAAATGAATAAATAAAACTAAACTATAAATTCAATCTTTCGTTACAAATTTTCTATGCATATACACTCCAGAGCAAAATTCGGTCCCCCGATATAAATATAGATATGAATATCATAATAGGACAAATACAACATTTTTATTCGCCATAATAAAACAAATTTACAATAATTGACATCGTAATTTAACGCAATATCATTTTTAAATTTAAGTCCGGTTACAGAGCTCGACCGACCGTCAGTGCGTATGTACCATCCTGACCGTACGCATCGATGAATCAGTTTTACACATTCAGAGCTCGACCGACCGTCAGTGCGTATGCACCATCCTGACCATACATCAGTTTTTCTGACTCACAAAATGGACGCCTTTACAAATTGTTTAATTGCAGCTTATTATCTTCGTAAACGAACGATTAAAAGACTTAGATATCAAGTTCACCCGATGGTCGCACAAAGAGCATTTCCAAGGGAATTTAGTACCATTATATACATCATTACTTGGGGTGAAGATACATTTTTCAACTACCTCAGAATGTCCATCAGAAATTTTGATGAGTTATTTCGAGCTTGTATCACCATTGGGAATACTTGCAGTCACTTTAAGCTACGGATCAAATGAATGTAGATAATATTAATTATATATTATTTTTTCAATAAAAATTTAGAAATGATTGAAGAAATGTATAGAAAAACTCTGAATTAAAATATGACACTATTAATTGAATTAATTCATTATTCTATTCAATTCAATATCAGCTGATAGTCGGGCAGAGGAGTCAGCACATTGGTTATGTTACGATCGGGCTACTGATCAGTACAGCTCTGAAAGATTCTATTTGTTTCAATAGCGCGTCAGTCGACCGATGGAACGGATGCGCACGAGCTCGACCGATGGTCTTCCTACGCAGTGTAAAACGCATGGTCCTGACCGTGCGCATGCGTGCCGTCAGTCCTGCTCTGTACGGATACAGGGAATATCTATGGAAAAGACAAGCGCGACTGACGTACGCACTGACGGTCGGTCGAGCTCTGTAACTGGCCTTATAAGTCAATTTATACATGAATAATCCCAAAACTTCTTAATTCGCTAAGAGATATTCGCTAACTTTCAACCTTTCAGCAACAGTTTGTTTGAATGTTCTCGCCGGTAGTACTGAATACAAGATGACGACAAATTGTACAGCTTAAATCTTTGCATTTAAGATAATTTTTTGGTAAGATACAGTGATATTTATCCATAACGAAAAGATTAGTATATTTTTGTAATGTCACACTGAAGATGATCTCATAGGTGTCGAAACATGTGTGTAAATTTTTAATAAATTCGTGATATTATTCGACAGTATTCTAGTGTTTTCAATATTAATTTAATCTGATTATTGACTAATTTCACCTTGGCCATCATTCCCTTCATGGCGGCCCATTCTTTGGCGTCGGTCACCCGCGTCGTCTCCACCGTGAAATCCAGCATCAGTGTGTTGATCGCCATTTTGGTTGACGAACACGTCCTGCCAAACAAAACAAGCAAATTATTTTCAGATTCAAACTTATTACCATAAAACCCACTACAATAGAATTAATTAACCGAGCGAAGTGAGGTCTAAGATTCAAGTCCACGGTTTGGCATTTCTCTTAATGTTTATATGTTGAGCATTTAGTTACGGCGAAACGCGGTAATAGATTTTCATGAAATTTGACAGGTATATTCCTTTTTAAATTGCGCGTCGACGTATATACAAGGTTTTTGGAAATTTTGCATTTGTAAGGATAATATAAAAGGAAAAAGGAGTCTCCTTCATACGCCAATATTAGAGTAAAAAATCTGGTGTGGCGCACTCACGCAACTTTCCTTGCCGTTATGAAAATTGATCATCTTACGCTAGTGTTCACGCGCATCTCAAGTCTATTACTATTCAAAGATCTAAGCCAGCTGGTGACAGGACAATAACGCTGGAGATACACAAGGTCTGCTATCTCTTTATAGTGAATGATTCAATAGAATCAACAGTTGCCAACATCTTGCAATTGAATAATCATATTTTCTCCAATTTCGAGTTTATTTTTAAATTTATGTAAAATGTTACTGAACATCAATTGTAGAGATTTTTATTCTGAATCTTTTCCACTTCGAATTTTTTGTTTAAATTGTATCTTAAGCCTGATAATTGGGAACCTAAAATCAAACTTTGCATAGATGAGGCGAGCTACAGAATTTTTTACAAATATGGGACTAGTGGCAGTTGATAAAGCTTATCAATGACTATTCTATGTATGAATTTGATCAAAATCGTAGGAGCCGTTTTCGACAAAATCGCGAAAAACCCTGTTTTTGACAACATTTTCGCTATTTTAGCCGCCATCTTGAATTGCATTTGATCGAAATTGTTCGTGTCGGATCCTTATAGTGTAAGGACCTTAAGTTCCAAATTTCAAGTCATTCCGTTCATTGGGACATGAGATATCGTGTACATAGACACACATACACTCATACACACATACACTCATACACACACATACAGACCAATACCCAAAAACCACTTTTTTAGACTCAGGGGACCTTGAAACGTATATAAATTTAGAAACTTGGGTACCTTAATATTTTTCGGAAAGCAATACTTTGTAAAATCAGACCATAGATATTATTCATCATAAATCAGCTGTCTAGTGGACCATAATACTACCCGTTCAAAAAACATCGAACATCTTGAAAATGTATCTTTCCATCAACGTTAGTTGTAGACAGTTGACTATAATACTACCCGTTCAAAAACATCGAACATCTTGAAAATGTATCTTTCCATCAACGTTAGTAGACAGTTGAATATAATACTACCCGTTCAAAAACATCGAACATCTTGAAAATGTATGTTTCCATCAACGTTGTAGACAGTTGCAGCCAGACCTGATAACAGCGCTCACACTCACATTCCGGGACGACACGTCACCGTACGATAGGACAGAAAGCTCTATGTTTATTTAGGATTTTTTCTAGACATTTTAAATTGATAAAATTATTTATTAAATGAATTTACTAACATAAGTGAGTTTTTGATCTTGGAGAAAACAAATAACAGTTTTCAAGAGTAAATTATGATTCAACTGAATCAACTAGAACAGGTGACGTCAGATACTTGTGGATGAGAGAACTGCGTGAGGTCTATTGTTCACAGAACTACTAGTATTTTCTATTATCTTTTGTGATCGTTTTTGAAATTAATAACACAAATTGATAGTGATAAAAGGAATCCCAAAACGGACCGAATAATAACTGACACAAGCCACTTCTTTTACACAACAAATGTTTCACTAGACTGTACTTATTTTTTGAAAGTCCCCCACTACTTACATCACCCAAATCCCGGCCACGTGAGTGTACACGGCTTTTATTCACTTACTCTAACCACTTCTATCATCAATTCAAGTGGTATGTCCTTGAATTATCTAGCACTGAGCTCTCAATGGAGAAGCATACAGAATTTAAATTCAACCAAAAAGAGTTTAAAACTACTGTGGAACTAAATACATAAAGAGTTCTAGCATAAATTAAAATAAAAATTACCTTTTTTAAATTATTTACTCACAACATGTTTCGGCTATATGATGCCATTATCTATTAAATAGATAAATAAATAAAAATAATAAATAATAAATAAAAATTTTTTATTTATATTCATGAGTAGACCTAAGAGAAAAAAGACAGAGTTCTAACAATATGATGATTATGATAATAATTATCATCTTCATTAATAGTAGAGCCTTTGAGTCTCCTTATCTGATATCAATCTATCCGAATTTAAAATTGTTTGTTTTACTTTAATAATCTATATTATCAGATTGTGATTTGATTGAAAAAATTGAAATGGACATAACCTATGTGTATAATATTTGAACAATTTGAAACTAAATTAGGAAATTGAAAAAGTTTTGGGCAATAGCCTGTTTTTTCTATTCCGATCATTGTATTGTTTGTGCTAATCTAATAGATAATAGATAAATCATGGACTTGTTTACTAAGATTTGAAATCAAATCATTTGAAAAACATTCATGTACAAACTTACAACTTGAAAGTCACCAAAAATGCAACTACAAATAATCTAATTTCCAGCAATCAATAAGATGATTCAATCTTAACGATACCCTTACAATAATTGTTTAATAATCATAAAATGTTAATTATCGATTTAATAAAATGTAAGCTACAGAACCTACTCGAAAAACCACAACAAAATGAAAAACTATGGATACGAATAACTCCACACAGTGCCGGTTGCACTAAAGCCGGTTAAATTTTAACCGTGATTAATTACACAAGAACTAATCAAAGAAGCCCTCTTATCAAAAAGGCCTTCTCTGATTGGTTTTCGTGGAATTAATCACGGTTAAAATTTAACCGGCTTTTGTGCAACCGGGCCTTAGTCTTTAAGGGAAATTGGAATAATTTCCAAGAAATATCTGTTCAGTTACAATGATTTATTATCAATTCATAAATTATTAGATACAACATCTTATTGTTGTATTATTAAATACAACAAAATAGTTGGTTTATTTCAAGAGCTATGCTCCCAATATTTTAATCTATTCTTTTCAAAGAATTAAAGTACCTCACATTAATGAAGAATAAATGAATATGCTTGGATAATAATTAGTTCAAGTGGTAATAGTATGTGAGAAACAACATAAAAAAAATCTGGTGTGGTACACTCACACAACTTTCCTTGCTCATTGAACTATAAGCCTCATTATCAAACGAGAATAATTTAGGGGAATAACATAATGACGATTGACGGCAACATATTTGCAACTACAATCAGACTACTGTATATGTGTATATACGATAATTGTTTTCAGAGTACTTTTTCCTTTATGTGAATTGTGAAATTCGATGATTTTTCTGAAATTCGTCAAAACAGCTCTTCTACAGATAAAATATCTTGACTATGACTGTGTTCTTTTTAAAAACTGCTCTACCTACCCACGGTATATGGAAGAAGAAAAAGTGAAAACTGTGTACCTACCTACCTCATGCACGAGAAGGAGGTTACAAAGTCCATTTCTCAAGGATTGGGTGGACCCTCCATTAGTACCCCAGGAAAAAGGCTATGTCAGTTGATAGAGCTAATAAATAACTATACAGGGTATGGATTTCAAAAAAATCGTTAGAGCCGTTTTTGAGAAAATCGTGAAAAACATGGTTTTTTAGTAACTGTCATTTTCCTCAAGAATATTACGGAGCTCCTGCAATTTTCTCAGAAATGAGACTCATGTCAGTTGATAGGGCTTATGAATAGCTATCCATGGTATAAATTTGAAGAAAATCGTTAGAGCCGTTTTCGAGAAAACCGTGAAAAACAGGGATTTTTAGTCATTATCCGCCATTTTTCTCAAGAATATTACGGAGCTCCTGCAATTTTCTCAGAAATGAGACTCATGTCAGTTGATAGGGCTTATGAATAGCTATCCATGGTATAAATTTGAAGAAAATCGTTAGAGCCGTTTTCGAGAAAACCGTGAAAAACAGGGATTTTTAGTCATTATCCGCCATTTTTCTCAAGAATATTACGGAGCTCCTGCAATTTTCCCGGAAATGAGACTCATGCCAGTTGATAGGGCTTATGAATAGCTATCCATGGTATAAATTTGAAGAAAATCGTTGGAGCTGTTTTCGAGAAAACCGTGAAAAACATGGTTTTTTAGTCATTATCCGCCATTTTTCCCGCCATCTTGAATTGAATTTTATTGAATTTCTTGTTGTCGGGTCCTCATGGTATAAGGACCTTAAGTTTAAAATTTCAAGTCAATCGGTTAATTAGGAATGGAGTTATCGTGTTCACAGACATACACACACACACACACACATACACACACACACACACACACACACACACACACACACACACACACATACACACACATACACATACACACACACAGACCAGTACCCAAAAATCATGTTTTTGGACTCAGGGGACCTTGAAACGTATAGAAAACTTGAAATTGGGGTACCTTAATTTTTTTTGGAAAGCAATACTTTCCTTACCTATGGTAATAGGGCAAGGAAAGTAATAGATCATTAATGCTCCTGAGGCTAACAAATAATAATAAATAAAATAGACTGAAATCTTCCAAAGTTATTAAATTTGTTCTAATGCAATTATTATAGACTGATAATCTGAAGAATGATAAAATCTAAAGACCTGATTTTCTAATCTGTGAATGCATCTGAATAAATACTAAATTTTAGTAAAGTGAAATCATAACCCTATTTTGGACTTTTAAAGTGTTATCTAAATGTGGGAGAGAAATAGTACAAGGAGTATCCTTAGTTTTTCTCTCCCAAACAGTGCTTCTCTGTAAAAAATGTAAATAAATAATAATAAATAAATGACATCGAAATTTACAGTCTGGAAAATAGTAGAAATAGTAATGATTGATAATTTATTCATTCTAGCTTGAATAACATATTCTGAAGAATAAAATCTAAATACCAGATTTTCTGATCTGTGAATGCCTCTAAATTTACAGTCTGGAAAATAGTAGAAATAGTAATGATTAATAATAATATTCATCCTAGCTTGAATAACATATTCTGCAGAATTATAAAATCTCAAGACCAGATTTTCTGATCTGTGAATGCCTCTAAATTTACAGTCTGGAAAATAGTAGAAATAGTAATGATTGATAATAATTCATTCTAGCTTGAATAACATATTCTGCAAAATTATAACATCTTAAGACCTGATTTTCTGTTCTAGGGATGCTCTAAATTTACAGTCTGGAAAATATTAGAAATAGTAATGATTGATAATAATATTCATTCTAGCTTGAATAAAATATTAATCAAAATGTACTAGGTGAAAACACAATCTAGATGGATATCTTGAAAGACAAAAACCAATACCTCAACAAGAAACGATAGGAAAAAACTAAATTTTTTATTATAACACAGCTAATCTTAAGAACTGCTCCCACACACGGACGTATAATAGTTTATGTGGGTTCTAATATTCATTTTATAATTGTAATTGTGTTGTTATGTGATACGTGAATAAATAAATTGCGAGATTGAGATTACAGACCTGACAAGTTTATCTGGATCATTTTTGGTGGGTCGAAACTCAGAAAACGACATGTTGAACTAATCGAAACTAAAATCTACACAAAACAGGCAAGTAGAATCAACACTAAGAGACCTCCCAACCAACTGAACAAATCCTGAAAATTCCCAGCACTTTATCTAATCGCTACACAGATTGTAAAGTGATTGGATGAATTGCTTTCGTTCAACTGCTAAACATAGTCACTTCTTCGGATCGTTGAGGTATGACACGATTATTAAAAACCAAATCCCTAGAGTATCGTCGAATCATCAGATCAAGGTAAAAATTGTAAAGTGAAAAATATAAAACTGTATATTATAAAGTGATTGGAGTAATTCAACTGTTAAACATAGTCACTTCATTGAGGTAATGACACGATTATTTCAATAAAACATACAGTCGAATCACCAAATCGGTTTCCCAACAAGGTTAAAACTGTTCAAAAAGAATGAAACAACTGGAAATATAAAATGAACAGAAAGAAACAATGTAGTCACGATTAATGACACTGGGATTTGGTGCGTTAATATTCACTCACAAGACGACCAAACTAGAAATAAAACCAACTCGCGTTATCGAAGAAAAAACTAATTTTAGCTCTCAAGGCAAAGTTTGCTCTTGACAAAGTTGCTTTTTTTAACTCAATAATAATTTATTGTTTCACCGGTGAAAGGGACTGTAGGTTCAGCTGCGAAAAAATGGATGTATTATTCTTGGACTAAGATTGTATTTATAGATCTGGAATATGTTTGAAATTGCATGAGGTCATAAATAAATATTAGTACTTTATCGATCAAGTAGGTAGAGTTGGAACACGAGTAGTCTCTTATAGCCGACTTGGAATTTGGTGAAATCACATTCATGTAACAGATATTAATTTCCTATATAATTGTCTCACTATTCCACTTTTTGGCCCGGTTGCACAAAGGTAACATTTTAACCGTGATTAATTTCACGAGAACCAATGCTTCTCTGATTGGTTCTCATGGAATTAATCACGATCAAAATTTAACCGGCTTTTGTGCAACCGACAATTTGAGTAGTTGCGAAGGTGATATTGTGGTAGTCATCCTTACTGAATATTGTCCAACCACATTTATTGAAAAATCGAGATACCGGATTTAGTTATTACACCATTCAGACTTCACTCCAGAGTTTAACAGAGGTGATAATGGCGTATCAACCGAAACCGTTCACTCGATTTATAAATAAATCTGTGGTTGAACAATAACTAATCTTTTTATTCATTGTATCACTATTAGAATTTTGTAGCATTTACCATAAAGTACTTAAATCAGTGTTAAATCTACTGTATGTACTATAAGCAGTATTTTATTAGAACTACAAAATATCAACACTGACAAACTAAAAATTAATATCATATCAACACTAACCAAGAATGCACATTATTTTGTCAAAAAAAACCAGAACAACAATGAAAATACAAACAAGATAATTCATGAAAAACGGATTGGTCTCATAAAGATTATAAAAAAATTAAAAGTTCATTGCAGCATAAACTCAAGTCATTAGAAGAAAATTGGTTCCAATCTAATATTTATTTAAATTTTATATTTAATTTGTGTATATCTAAGTTTACTGCTGTGACTTTGTCAACTGCCAATGTTGGTTTAAGACAGCGAGAATTATTTATTTATTTGAAATTTGACATTATTAGCAACTGGTTTTCATAGGTGAAAATTAAATTCTTATGAGATAGCTCGTCTATTAATACCTTTGATAATGCTAATAAACTTTAAAGCTTATGACTAGAGTATTTCCACTTGAAAGTTCAAAGTCATGCAAGTCTTAATTCGCAACTAATTGTGACAGGTTGTCGAGCTGGTTCTTAGATAAGTGAACTTCAAATTAGAAATTGATAGAGCTTATAATTAATAGCTGGTAGTAGATATTTTTTTCTAGCTACATTTCACATTCCTAGCGCGTACTGTACATTTTATGGTTAAATCCACCTACGTTTATCCACCTACGTTTATCTACCTAATTACCTACGTTTAACCCTGGATTCATGAAGATGAAATTAGAATTTTATGAAGACTATTAAGGTGCGTACAGATATACGCGCCGCGAAAATGAACAATTCACTTTTAATCAGCTGACTATATCTGTATTTTTACAGAAACGGTATAAGATATAGATATAAAAAGCTTGGCATCAGCTGAATAAAAGTGAATTGCTCATGTTCGCGGCGCGTAAATCTGTACGCACCTTTATAATTTTCATGAACTTATAATCATCCCTAGATCTATTGGGTACAGTATATCGTACTTAATCCAGTACTTATAATAAGGTATTTGATTGAATGATTCCATTCAAACTTGTGTTCTATTAATACAGCACAAATAAAACCTTCACACATTGTTGTGTAACGGAAGTTTCCTTTCCAGATCTGGGGAGAACGAGATTGAGAAATCGACGAGGGGGAAATTGTGACGAAATCCATCCGGTGACTGCCGGTCTGCCGGTGGTCATCAATTGAAATAACTACCGAATTACAGCAGTTCGCACCTATTTGAATAGTTTTGAAACAGGCATATATATATGTTATTGCTCAAGTTTCGGAGGGAAAAAAAGAAAAAACTCAAGAGACAAGAGATGGGTGAAACTCCAGACACAAATGTGGGTCAAGAGGCTGAGTCGAGGGTGACCAGGCGCCCTAGAGGCAATTTTCAAATTCAAATTGAGTTTTACTCACAAAATCATTACAAATGCAGTACATGTATAAATAATATAAAACACTTGTGAATTTTCTCCAAAAAGACAAGTCATTTGGCGACCACTCCATCAGCTGAAGGACCTATAAAAAGGCCAGGAGTAGAACTCACGTAGGTTACGAGTTTGCGGGTTGAGAAAGACCAAACGTCACCACTGCTCAAAGAAGGGCGGCTATTCAGGAGAACGTCTTGGTAGAGGTGAGGCTTTTGACCCTGCAGAGTTTCGGAGGGGCAGAAAGAAGAAACTCAAAACACTAGAGATGGGTGAAACTCCAGACACAAATGTGGGTCAAGAGGCTGAGTCGAGGGTGACCAGGCGCCAGGAGCCCTAGAGGCAATTTGGCGATCCCTCCCTCAGCGGAAGGATTTACAAAAACGGCAAGGAATGAAACTCACGTAGGTCACGAGGACTAATCAGTCTGAAGAGACTGCCAAGCATATTACACTGGATTGCAACCAGGTGATGGATGGAATGTTAGTATAGCGAAAAACTCCTGGTTCTATAGTGAGGTCCACGTTATAATGACAGTGGATAAAGATAGAAGAATAGCGATGCCGATTTTCGGCATTAATTAATCATATTTCTACACTGTCAAAAACATAATTGGCACCGTTGTGGACCTAGAAAAGGATAGTACCACCGGCTTTGTCGAATGATAGACAAGGATAGCAAAACCAAAGTTGATCAATTACTGTCATTATAACGTGAACCTCACTATAGTACAGGACATATGTATTGGTTGCCTAACTAACATACTACTTGGGAACACAATAAGCTTCGGTTGACGTGTCGAGTTCTTTGAACCTTTGGATCCTTGAATCCGTCCCTTCAGAAACAATAAACGTACTTGGGACACACAATAACTCCGGTTGACGAGTGGGGCTTTTTAAACCCTTGGATCCTTAAATCTGTCCCTTTAAACATAACATACATTAAAAAGAATATCCATCAGGTAATGATCTAGGAAGGTTTTACTAGACGTAAACATCATGGGTGTGTGCACACAGAGAGCGGTTTGCAGGCAAAGTGAGGTCTTGGGACATAATAACATGTAACTCATTTGAATAACATCTCAAGATACTGGTACCGCTGGAGCTCAGTACGTCTGAACGCTCTCTGAGTACACATACCCTATGATAAGCTTCGCAATGATTCTGTATTATCTTAAGGTGGGCACTAACGTTGGGACAAATGTGTTGAGCATGTGTGTACACACATGATGGTCATAACTTACAGTATGTTGTGTCATCAGCGAAAGACTTTAAACAATTTTTTTTTTTTGAGGTTAGGTTTCTATATCGTTTTATTCTTTGCTGCTCTATTTGAAGTTATATTATTTTTCTATCATTATAATTTGTAACTCTCCAGTGGTTTATTTACTTTTATTGGTTGTTTATTTTATGTTAGAAGCATCTCACTGATGATGAACATTTATATATTATAAATATACATGATTAACATGCATATTCTACCGTTAGTGGCCAGGCTTAGTGATGCAATACATTAATATCTTGCGTACTGTTTAGCTCTATATGGTACACTAGTACTCTAATAGAATACAAAGTGTTAGACACTCTCTTTTCTCTATAACTTATAGGTCCACTAGAATAAAAATTATCAAGTATCCTTTTTTACGTTATCAGTAATTTGATAACATGTAAAAAGGTAAGTACAAACTGCCATTCCAAATCAAGAATTAGAAAAAAGAATTTACTCATTTCCAGATTTGTATTGCAGAATAATTTATAAGAGAAGTTTTAGGTTCAAACATCAAAAATATTGTAGATTCATAATCTATTTGAGAATGGTAGGTAGGTAATAATTGTAAGAGAGGTTCATTTGACTGCTGATGTTCAAATTAACGATCGCTGATGTCAAGAGATCGCATTGTTAAATATTGCAACCCTACAATAGCCTCCAAAAATTACAATTTCAATTAACAAAAAATATAACTAGCAGGGATTCAAAACATAAGAACATTTTGATTCCTTTCAATAACTGCTGTGGTGCAGGATTACATTGCTTTTAAACTCTCAAACAGTCGATCAATACAAAAATTTAGATGTTTTAAACCTAAGCAATGAAATAATAGAGGATTAGAGGCTCACCTTTTAAAGTACAAGCAATTATCGATCCAAAACTCTTGTAAAGCACCGCACCGGCAAATTCCAGATAATCACCTCGCTCACCTGCAAAGCTAAAGCTGAAAAATTGAGGGAACACAATCAGCTGTAGAAATCAAAGCGTGCTGCTGAACTCTAGCCTGATAACGGAAACGACAAACAATTCACTCTCAACATAATTTTGTTGAAAAAATTGAATTTTCAATATCAAGTTATTGATAAATTGATATTTAAATTGACGAGGGATGCTTTAATAATTATCTTTTGACCTTTTTTATAATAAATGTATAACACAATAACCTCCAACGCCTCCCAACAGCTGATAGCGCAACTCGCAACAGACGATAACAATCTGTAACTTTTTGAGGTTATGTTTTAACCTATATAATCTTCATTGTTGTGAAAAATAATCATTTTTGTTACTCTAAATTCTAAAAATGTTCAATTAACATGAATCATTCCACAAATCATCACTTTGGTAATTGACAAAAAAATTGAAACTTGTTTGACTTTCTAACTCTGCTTCTCAAAGTAAGTCAATTCAAATCAATTCATTATTAAGCCGATTAATGATTAGCTTTATTATTGAACTTTTATTATAATTATGTATTAATACAAAGACTCTTTAATTAATATTAGATCAGTATCATGTTCTAAAAAAATACAAAATCTCATTGTACAGTTTCAGTACCGTAATTTGAGGCTCCTCCACACACATACAGCTATATAGATATCAGCCGGACTGAAGGCCTATTTCTCTTGTTGGTAATCAATTACATTTTGTTGACGAATAAAATATAATCGATTATTAATAACAAGAATGGACAATTAATATTTTTCACTGACTTTACAATTTGAATCTCAGTGCTCCTTTCGGTAGGGACACCAGATTTTGATGTTTGGACACCAGGTTCTGGTGTTCGCTCGGGTTGCTAGCCAGGCCATTGTTGTACCGTAGGCAAGCATCCCTGCTTGCTTTATAAACGGCCACCACACTGGTGTCCTAATTTAATAAAGTCCTTGAAGCTGATTTCACACTGCAGCTGGTGAACAACCACCAGGTTGCTCGAGTCGCCATTGGTGTAGGCAATCACTGGTATCCCTGCTTGCTTTACACACGGTCACCACACTGGTGTCCCAATTTAATACAGGCCTTGAAGCTGATTTCACACCGCCGTAGTGTAGCTTGAAATACGTCTTCGGAAGACGTAGCCGTCGTTATGTTTAATCTAGGCTACGCCGGTTTGAAATAGATTTATTTACATTAGGAGACACGTTGGTTACGTCTTTAACAGACGTATTTCTAGCTAAGCTACGGCGGTGTGAAATCAGCTCAAGTAATCAACTATTCTACAATATTATTATCATCTTTGCTAAACACCTCAACAATATAACTTCAAGTAATTCAACTTGCAAAAAGCAGAATATTATAACTCTGCACATCCAATAGAAAGCTGATGAAGCTCAAGTTAATATCTCACCTAAACTTGATACAGTATTGAACAAAACAAACATGAATCGTAATATTAATATTTATTAATTAATTTCAGATGGAATCACGCGTATGTCCAATGAAACTGAACGATTTCTCCTGCCAGATAAAAAAATCAAACTCAGAAGTCAATGAGAATCAACAGCAACCAGTTTGCGAGATGACTTTTAAAGTAAGTGAATCTTCAACTCCTGGTTGCACGTACTTTATCAAGCTCAGCCGTGATTAAATGGAAAATATTTGAAATTTCCCAGTAAATTATTAATATTTCACTAAATTATTAATCTTTTTACAGTTGGAGAAAAGTCCTGACAATATCGAGACCACGGAAGTGCAAATGGAACTATCAAAAATGGACGTGCTTCTCGATGGTTTACACAAAATCAAACAGCAATTATCGTCCGTAGCAGCATCTACTGCCAATCAATAAATTTGATATACAAAATTAATTATATATATATATAATAAAGTTTAAAGTTTATGGGAAGTTAAACCAGAGATGACTGTGCCAAGAGTGGGAACAAAATGGAGTGAAGCAAGGAAAGCGGAGTTCTCACTGAAAATGAAAAACTGGTGGATTGATAAAAAGAACAAGAAAAACAAAAAATGAACCAAATTTTGCTCAGCGTCTTCCATCTGGGAGCTTGACGGCTAATAATAATAATAATAATAATAATAATAAAGTTTAAAATATCATTTATATATTTTTTCAATTCCTCGTGTTTCTTTCCCACACATTTCATTGCAATTCTAATTTTGAAGACCTAATTTTCAATGAATTTCTGCTTTGCTAGGTAGAAAAAGAATAGCGTAAGTTCTTAAGCGAATGTTCACTCATTTACAGTCTGCTAAGGCTCAACTCACACTCACGCGACTCAGGTCGAGAAGAGACTCGACTCTAGTCGAGAGCATGTGTTTCCAAATGGTGACACTCAGACCAGTCGATTCAAGTCTCCGCGACTGTCACCATTTGAAAACACATGCTCTCGACTAGAGTCGAGTCTCTTCTCGACCTGAGTCGCGTAAGTGTGAGTTGAGTCTAAATGTAAAACACCCATAAGAGTTAATAGAATAGATTACAATGGCTTTTTTATTTCTTGACTTGGGACACCCATAAGAGCCAATGCTATTATTCACTTGAGCAGAAATCCACTGGGAAGCAGAGTTCTAGAGCTTTGGAGAGTTTTCAGCTATGGAAGTTGGGAAATCAACTAGTTTCAACTAATAAAAAGAGTAAAATGCTGCCTAAGAAGCTATGTGCTCGACTATATGAGCGTGATGGAGGCCCTGAATTTATGCGGCAGGTCTTCAGTATGTATTCTCTTATGGGGTGCGTATATCAAGCTAGTATAGTTTTCCCCATCAGAAAAAATTCAGCGCATCTATGTCGCCCGTATAGTTGGGGCTAAACTCAACTTTGAATAAATCTCCAAGATGTAGTTCTACGATTTCAGAACTAAAGTGACCGAGGTACAATGAAGCTAAAAGAATCATACTCTACAGCTAATACTAATTTATTATGATAAAATCTTTTCAACTTGAAACAGGTTTTAAAATAAATTATACAATCTTATAAACTAGAACAATTATTAAAAATAAGTCACATAATACAACCATAATGAAATATTGAACACTTTAAAACCTTAATAATAATTTCTTGCTCTTAGCTTAATAAATAATTTGTAAATATTGTTAATCTGACATATTTCTTATATACTATAATATTCTTATTTATTTTATTTACATGAAAAGTGAAACATATTCACTCTTCTTTTTAGAAGTACTGATGATCAAATCACAATAATTAAAATTATAAAGTGCCATTTATTTTATTGCAACACTATTTTTCAACTTTTCAAGAGCCATTTTCAAATGTGAATCATACACTTTGAAATGGCATCATTATATAACAATTTTACACTTGAAAATGGTTCTTGAAACTAATAGTGTTGCATTAAAATAAAGGGTACTAGATATTTTTTCTTGTGTTTTAAAGAGAAACATATTTCGCTTATAAATAAATCTATAAAGGCAACACATGGCTTCAAATATTAATAATTATCATTAAACTATATGAGATTCACTTTAATCTGTCAGCATTCTTTATTAATAATATTAATCTAAAAAACAAATACTTGAATTCAAGATTACTGATTTGGGGTAACTGGTTCAGTCATGACCGCCTTTTATATTTTAAATGAAAAATACTAAGAAATTGTCAAAAACCACAGATTTATTGATACTTAGAAAGACCGGTTTCGGTTATTACACCATTGTCAATCTCTGATAAACTAAAACTAAATACAAGAGCAGCAGAATTTATACTAGTAGGCGAGTACTGCTATTGGTCAAGGGCATGAACGCCTGCCATTGGCCCAGCTAGACAATCTCCTCCCACTCAACGGTGTGTCAAAATGGCGGCTTAAGCAACAGAATCGCCATGATAACACATTTTGTCACACCGTTGAGCTAGGCAGTCTCCTCCCACTCAACGGTGTGACAAAATGTGTTATCATGGCGATTCTGTTGCTTAAGCCGCTATTTTGTCACACCGTTGAATGAGAGGAGACTGTCTAGCTGGGCCAATGGCAGGCGTTCATGCCCTTGACCAATAGCAGTACTCGCCTACTAGTATAAATTCTGCTGCTCTTGTATTTAGTTTTAGTTTATCAGAGATTGACAATGGTGTAATAACCGAAACCGGCCAATCAACTTCTCAACTACACAAAAAGTGAAAGTAGCCTTTTATTTTGTTTTTTATAGTGTGCTCTATTGTATGAACAATATAGATGTCGTGATGTCCATGCTTTATGAATAATGATGTGATACGAATGTGATGCTTTATAGTGCATACTCTCATTATCCAGTTTGCTAGACTACTAATATCTTCGAGGAGGTACGCTCACGTGAGGGCAACGAAATTGAGATAATTTTTTGTCAACACCTGAGGTTTTGGTAGGAATGGTGGTCTTGGTGAGAAGAGGTCGCCCCAAAACCTGCTGGCTTCAAGATGTGGAGAAAGATCTGGCGTGCTTGAGAGTGAGAAACTGGAGGAGGCGAGCAGGTGATAGACATGATTGGAGGCGAATTGTTGAGGAGGCCAAGGTCCACGTAGGGCTGTAGAGCTTCGTAAGTGAGGTGGTTTTTCTCCTGGGAGGATCTGCATCCTTTCCAATCTTCTTCAATATTGATTTTGAATCAATATCATCAATTTCTTGGTAGTGATTCGAGACGTCCAGAATTGGGTCTCCATCAAATAACGGTTTTGGAGGAAGCTTTAATTTTCCAAGTTTAGCTGTGCTATCAGGGATCTTCCATTCTTCGAGACGTCAGAAGAAGACCACATATTTATTTGACCATTTAATGGACCGGGGAACAGATCCGGGCCCATGCTGTTTCACTGATTCCCTACTCCAAGACTTCCGGGACCATGCTTCTCCATTGAATCTCTCCTTGACTCCCCCACCACCTTCTGGGCTGCAATCCGTTGCACAGCTAGGAAAATCTACTCCTACTATTCCTTCCCACATCTCCTTGCCCCCAAACTGCGACAAATACTTCCAAAATATTAGAAGCAGCAGTTCCGGGACCATGCTTCTCCATTGAATCTCTCCTCGACTCCCCCCACCCCCTTCTGGGCTGCAATCCGTTGCACAGCTAGGAAAATCTACTCCTACTATTCCTTCCCACATCTCCTTGCCCCCAAACTGCGACAAATACTTCCAAAATATTAGAAGCAGCAGTTCCGGACCATGCTTCTCCATTGAATCTCTCCTCGACTCCCCCCACCCCCTTCTGGGCTACAATCCGTTGCACAGCTGGGAAAATCTACTCCTACAGAGAAACTCCTTTCAACTCCCTCCCACATTTTGCTTCCGCATCTCCTTGCTCACAAACTGCGAACTCTTAAAATTTGATGGGCAGAAAACTTCCAAAATTCTATGCAATAGTCCCGGGACCATGCTTCTCTATTGAATCTCTCCTTGAATTTCCCCACTACCTTCTGGGCGTCTGTCTATTTCTACGATAAGAAATTCTACTCTTGTACAAGATAAAACTCCATCAACTCTCTCCCACATTTTTCTTTCGCATCTCCTTGATCACAAACTATGAACTCTTAAAATTTAATGGGTAGAAAACTTCCAAAATTCTATGCAGTAGTCCCTGGACCATGATCCTCCCTTGAATCCCTCCCCGTTCTGGGCTACAATCCGTTGCACAGCTAGAAAAATCTACTCCTACAGAAAAACTCACTCCCACATTTTGCGACAAAAACTCCCAAAATTCGTTGGTGCAAAAGAACTCCCAAAATCCGATGTGACAAATAGACAATAGCAATCACTTTTGCTTCACCTATTCCCCTAGATCACCTGCAGCAAAGAGCACTTGGTCAGTTCTTGCATGCTGTATGTCTTTGAAACTGTGACACGTTACATAACCTATAATTCGAATACTCTACAAATTAAAATAGTAACACTTTTTGGCATGAACCACACAACTGGTTCAAATTTTTCAACTGTATAATATGCAATAAGCTACATAGCGTACAGACTTATGCGCCACGAACACGAGCAATTCACTTCTAATCAGCTGATTTTATTCAGCTGATCTTGATTGGAGTCTAACAAAAAGTTAGAGATATTTCAAGTCTTCATAATACACACTATATCAGCTGTTTATTGTCTGTATTTCACTGTCTCTGTACAAATACAGATATAATCAGCATAACATCAGATGATGAAAAAACGAAATACGCGTGTCCGTGGCGCATAAGTCTGTATGCACCTTTAAAGGAATGAATAAATAGTAACAACACTTCTAATTCAAGAAATGCTGACAGTTTAAAGTGAATCTCTCTGACTAGCGACTAGTCAGACAAACCTCGATCATATTTTGATTTCTTATAGTTATTCAGAGATTATTAACCTTGATTTGAGTCTAACAACAAGTTACAGGTATTTCAAGTCTTCATAATAGATACTATATACTACAAAAATAAATAATATGATGTGTTAAATGAAAGAGACTGAGAAATTGTCAAAAAACCATAGATTTTCTGTCGAAAATTTTCTCTGTCTAGATTTTCGATAAAAAATCTGTGGTTTTTTGACAATTTCTTAGTCTTTTACAATATACAATGAGCCGTGTCTATTTTATAACTGGTCTAAGTGTAGACCAGAGTATATAACCTACTGTTATATAACTTGTATACAACCGACTGTTTATAACTTGTCTAAGTGTAGACCAGAGTATATAACCTACAAATGAATAAACTAATACGATATAATAGCATAGAGAAACTTGAAATCGTAGTCTAGGATCTACAATTCAAAAGGTTACAACCATAAAATAGCAAAGAAACCATTAGTAATGTAGACCCTTACACCAGTTATAGAATAGACACGCTGGGAAGTCTAGCCTCTGAAGCCATCTACTGCCATATCACCATATCGTGACGTCATCACGGATAGAAAACTTTCAGATTGTGTCTTTTTCAGAAGGATGTAAATTATTATTCATTAAAATGGTAAACTCCCGCTGCGCTCCCGAAGACACAATCTGCTATGGAAAACAATGTAAACAAACTCTACAGAAAAGTTTTCTATCCTATGATGATGTCACGATTTGGCGATATGGCAGTAGATGTTGGCTTCATCGACTTTCAGTATGAATATACAATGAGCCGTGTCTATTTTATAACTGGTCTAAGTGTATACCAGAGTATATAACCTACTGTTATATAACTTGTATACAACCGACTGTTTATAACTTGTCTAAGTGTAGACCAGAGTATATAACCTACAAATGAATAAACTATAATCATAAAGTAGCATAGAAACCATTAGTATTTTAGAGTAGTATTGTAGACTACTGCGCATGAATAGAAAGTGAAGATTAATAAAAGTAAAAGTATAAAATTAATGAGAGCCTAAAGAATACTGAACACATTAATACTGTTGAGAAACTAGAATTAGAAGCATTAATATTGTTCAGAAATTAAGTAAAGCAACAGAATTTTGATGGATTAGTTAATTAATTGTTGAGACTTTCATTTCACAAGGTTGATAAATGGCCTTTACTCTATGTCTCAAAAATAAGAGAACAAAATTTCACTTGTAGTACCTACCCAGCTCGAATTAATCATCAATTCAAAGAATAAAGCCCAGTTGCACAAAAGCCGGTTAAATTTTAACCGTGATTAATTTCATGAGAACCAATCAGAGAAGCCGTCTTATCAAAAAAGCCTTCTCTTATTGGTTTCATGAAATTAATCACGATTAAAATTCAACCGGCTTTTGGACAACTGGGCCTTCTTTCAATTATGGAGAAATACATCTCTAACCATACAATCAAATTATCATCACGAATTTATTTTAAGAAATGTTAAAAATTGAAAATAAATTCGTGCTATATCAGACTATATTCTAGTGATCATTATGATCTATTCATTATGAATCACTATCACTGTACAAATACAGATATATTCGGCATAACATCAGATGATGAAAAAACGAAATACGCGTGTCCGTGGCGCATAAGTCTGTATGCACCTTTAAATGAATGAATAAATAGTAACAACACTTCTAATTCAAGAAATGCTGACAGTTTAAAGTGAATCTCTCTGACTAGCGACTAGTCAGACAAACATAGATTATATTTTGATTTCTAATAGTTATTCAGATGTTATTAACCTTGATTGGAATCTAGCAACAAGTTACAGGTATTTCAAGTCTTCATAATAGATACTATATACTACAAAAATAAATAATATGATGTGTTAAATGAAAGAGACTGAGAAATTGTCAAAAAACCATAGATTTTCAGTCGAAAATTTTCTCTGTCTAGATTTTCGATAAAAAATCTGTGGTTTTTTGACAATTTCTTAGTCTTTTACAATATACAATGAGCCGTGTCTATTTTATAACTGGTCTAAGTGTAGACCAGAGTATATAACCTACAAATGAATAAACTATAACCATAAAGTAGCATAGAAACCATTAGTATTTTAGAGTAGTATTGTAGACTACTTCGCATGAGTAGAAAGTGACGATTAATAAAAGTAAAAGTTTAAAAGTAATGAGAACCTAAAGAATACTGAACACATTAATACTGTTGAGAAACTAAAAAAAAACATTAATATTGTTCAGAAATTAATTAAAGCAACATAATGTTGATGAATTAGTTATTTAATTGTTGAAACTTTCAGGTCACAAGGTTGATAAATGACGTTTACTTTATGTCTCAAAAATTAGAGAACAAAATTTTATTTTTACTACCCAGCTCGAATTAATCAATTCAAAGAATAAGGCCCAGTTGCACAAAAGCCGTTTAAATTTTTACCGTGATTAATTTCACGAAGACCAACCAGATAAGGGATTTTGATAAGACGGCTTCTCTGATTGGTTCTCGTAGAATTAATCACTGTTATAAAGGTGCGTACAGATATACGCGCCGCGAACATAAGAACTTCACTTTTAATCAGCTGATTATATCTGTATTTTTACAGAAACGGTAAGATACAGATATGAAAAGCTTGGCATCAGCTGATTAAAAGTGAATCGCTCATGTTCGCGGCGCGTAAATCTGTACGCACCTTAATTTTTAACCTGATTTTTTGCAACCGGCTCTTAGACTGAAAAGTTATGTAAACTTCACAGGGAAGTATTGGAGTTTTAAAGCTAATTATTATCAGTTCAAAATAGCTACTTGTAATCGGCGGTGGTTCGGAACCCATTTAAAACAATTATTGTAAGTTCACTCATATCACATCATCATCTCTCCTATAACCCACACACAATTCTAGGGTTTATATGGCCTCATCATCACCCAACACAAACATCATGAACCAATCATACAAAGGATCAATCATAGACATAAATCGATAAAACATATATCAATCATACCCATATAACAGAATCAACCAGTACAGACATTGAAATAATAAACCAATCTCATTCATAAATCAACCATACTCAAGGATCAATCAAACTCAGATCAATCAGTCAAACATATAATATCAATCATACCCGGACTTATTATATTACATTAAGGGCCGGTTTCCGAGCTCGGGATTTTGCTAAGTCCTTGACTTTAAACAGCTGGAGTCAGAAATTTGGTTTTCCCAAACGGGGCGTAGTCACAGTCATTGCTATAGTCACGTTTGAATAAAATTTCGAAAAACTAGGAAATTGAACACAAAATAAAATAAAAGGAAAATAGTGTAAAGTTTCAGCTATTTTGAATTATTTAGGAATGTCTAATTTCGTCAAGGAAATACGTTTCCAATTATAGAAATGAGAAAATAAAAACTACAACTACTGTTATAAAAGCTGCGACTACACCCCGTTTTGGAAAGCCAATTTTCTGACTCCAGCTGTTTAAAGTCTAGGACTTGGCAAAATCCCGAGCTCGGAAATCGGCCCTTAATGTAATATAATACAGAGTAGCCCATAAGTCAGTTGAAGCTACCAATTTTTAAGCTCAGCTGTTGTTACAAACCAAACCACACTCAATCTTACAGCAATCTTATATCTTGAGATTTTAAAAATGAAGAATATTCTTCACTTATTGGGTTTAAATTACCTCAAATACATAATTTCAACTACAATTACTAATAGACATGTATTCCATTTTGTTGTGTATTATGTCATTAAATGCATAGTTGTCAACTGACTTATGGACCACTCTGAATATAGCACATTTCAGCGCGTGTTGCTATTTAAACTGAAATAGTCACCCTTTACTTGAGATAGAAAAATAATTCTTAACAATACTTCAACTATTATAAAAAAATGACGGGGATATACTTATTCCGATTATATTGAACTTGTATGGCACTTGAACAAGTTTGAGAAAACACCAACTAAATCTAATACGAGGAATGAATGTGATGTAAATAATATTGTCTATTCCATGAATGATAATTTATTTTGAAAAATCAACAATGAAACAAAATTGTTGTTTCTTCGAAATGAGAAATACATTATGGAATTGACAATACCGTATTTATTACATTCATCGTACTAAGGAATAGTTCCACAAGATTTCTGAATCAAGTATGAAAAGATATGGCCTTAATTTCAAACTTTGTAATTTTATCTAAATTCGGGGGATAAATATAGCTCAAGGAAACCTTATTTTATTCTCTACCTATTATTTTGAAGATGTGTTTTTGTAAAAATAAAGGATTAAGAACCTGAACACTGAACCTGATACTGAAAACACTAGAATGTACTCTGATACCAAGAATTTAATTAGAAGAATAAGACGTTGAAGTTGTCACTATATAAACGTCTTAGTGCTGGTTGCACAGAATCAGGTTAAATTTTAACCGTGATTAATTTTACGAGAACCAATAAGAGAAGGCTTTTTTGATAAGACGGCTACTCTGATTGGTTCTCGTGGAATTTTAATCACGGTTAAAACTTAATCGGCTTTCGTGCAATCGGCACTTAGTGCTGGTTGCACTAAAGCTGGTTAAATTTCAATCATGATAACCAATCAGAGAAGCCTTCTTTAAAAAAACCCCTTCTCTAATTGGTTTCATGAAATTAATCACGATTAAAATTCAACCGGCTTTTGGACAACTGGGCGTTATTCTTTCAATTATGGAGAAATACTACATCTCTAACCATACAATCAAATTATCATCACGAATTTATTTTAAGAAATGTTAAAAATTGAAAATAAATTCGTGCTATATCAGACTATATTCTAGTGATCATTATGATCTATTCATTATGAATCACTATCACAGAATACATACAGAATGTAAAGTCGGCTAGTATCCTGACGAAAAAATCCACCATCTCGAAAAAAGTTTAGCATTGTTGACCGAGCGAAGTGAGGTCTAAGATTCAAGTCGACGGTTTGGCATTTCTCTTAATGTATATGTGTTGCGCATTTACGGCGAAACGCGGTAATAGATTTTCATGAAATTTGACAGGTAAGTTCCTTTTTAAATTGCGCGTCGACGTATATACAAGGTTTTTGAAAATTTTGCATTTCAAGGATAATATAAAAGGAAAGAGGAGCCTCCTTCATACGCCAATATTAGAGTAAAAATTAGACTATAGAATTATTCATCATAAATCAGCTGACAAGTGATTACACAGATGTGTGGAGAAGCCAGTCTATTGCTGTATTTCCATAAATATTATTGAAAAGAAATTGATTTCTAAAATCATGAAAAGTGATAAATTAAGTTTGTAGGAAATCAGCATTATGGTAGTTTGTTTTGTTAATTTCAAAACACCGAATTTTCGCCAACACGACAACACAGAATGTTCTCTGAAGGGTTGATTGGATTGGCGTATCGACGGCAGCCAGACCTGATAACAGCGCTCACACTCACATTCCGGGACGACACGTCACGGTACGATAGGACAGAAAGCTCTATGTTTATTTAGGATTTTTGCTAGACATTTTAAATTGATAAATTATTTATTAATTTTTGAGAAAACATAACAACAGGTCAATGTAACTTACTGAACGCGAGGTCTACTGTTCACAGAACTACTAGTAATAGTAGCGGTAATTCTAATTTCTAACAAGATGGCGCAGTCACGTGACGTGGTCTTGGTGCACTCGAGTCTTGGCGTCATGTAAAATGCATTGGTTGGAACTTTCTATTCTGTATGTATTCTGTGTCCCTATATCTCACCTGTTACATTTTCAGAAGTACAATATAGATATTCAAATTCAAGTACCTTTGAGTAGACATTTTGAGACTTTTCAAGTTTTCAATCAGTTCAAATCTAAGACATGCACTTTTTATTCCTCTGCTGCACAACATAATTGTAATCCTGGTCGGTCGGCTCCCAAGCCAAAAACATGTACACCGTCCAGATAACGGCCAAGAAAATTCGGTCCAAACTGAAAAACAAATTCGAAAAATCATTTAGAAAGAACACTTGTTCCATGGATACAGCACGGTCACAAGTATCATAATTTTTCTGACGTGAATTCCAACAAATTTATCATTTATTTACCTTAAGGCTGTGCAAAGGCTAAAAATAAACTTTCTACTCGTCATATTTTTCAAAGTTTTTCGATTTGTATATCATCAAGCTATCAAAATGAAAAAGTTTTCTCAGGAAAACATTTTTTATCCAATCATTACTTTTTGAGATATGAGCGCCTAAAGTTTAAATTTTTGGGACAGAACATTTCAAGTTCGGTAAGAGATAAATCCATGAGATTTAGAGGATTGATTCTTCATACTATTATTGATCTAGTAAAACAAAAATTTTGTGAAAATATAAATTTTTGATAAAGTTATTCAATTTACCAAAAATAACTCAACAAAGAGTTATTTTTGGTAATTGTTAGTAAATTTAATAACTTTCTCAAAAATTGATATTTTCAGAAAATTTTTGTTTTACTAGATCAACAATACCATAAAGAATCAATCCTCTAAATCTCATGGATTTATCTCTTACCGAATTTGAAATGTTCTGTCCTAAAAATTCAAACTTCAGGCGCTCATATCTCGAAAAGTAATGATCGGAGAAGAAATATTTTCCTGAGAAATCTCTTTCATTTTGATAGCTTGATGATATACAAATCGAAAAACTTTGAAAAATATCACGAGTGGAAAGTTTATTTTTATCCTTTGCACAGCCTTAAAATACTGGAGAAATAGACAAAAACCATAAACACTCACAATATTTGTGATTGTATCCACAAATAAATGGATGAATAAATAAAATTCAAGTTGAATAATGAAAATCGAGATGAAGAATTTCGATAAATACAGTATTTTAGTAGAGAGTTTCTAAACATAAGAGGCAATGAAGTTTTTTATAGACCTGTTTATGTCGGAGCTGCGATGAAAATCGATCTTGGGTCCTTACCATCGATAAAAGCATCGATAATGGCTCGGTCCATTTTCGAAGCTAGTATCGAGTTGTAGACTACAAAGTACAACCATGATCAATATTTTTTCATGATTTGGGTTGATTTATATGTGGAGTTTCGTAAGCAAGTGACATTTTCTTTACTTTATTAAACTATTTCTTATTCAATTACAAAATTCTATCTCATTGTCAATGATAATAATGAAACATAATATAGACCTTGATGTATGCATTTCAAGAATAAATTCAATTGTTTCTATTTTATCAAAGAATATAACTTTTTTGTATAAACCTACTTACCTTAATGTTAGCATTGATCGCTCCTCTGCCATGATAGGACTTATGTGATAATTATTCCAGTCCTTTTGGAGATTATGGAAACTCTCGTCAAAATGTAGTCAAAAGTTTCTATTTACATTCTCATATAGTCAAACAAAATGTTTGGATGCTGTCATAAATCTTTATACAAATGATGATACTCGTCCCCAAATACATTCCTCTCCACATTGATAGGATGTGCATAATATTCACGTTCTCTACAAACTAGTAAGTAATGCTTTACTGTATTCGATGCAAAAATAAAATCTTCATCAGAATCACTTATTATAGCATACACAAATTGGTTTTTCAATACATGAACTCACGAATCAAGCTTTAAGCACGACTGTCGGCATGAACAGTCGATAGAAGCTGAGCGCTACTCCCTACTAGCATCGCTTCTCTCATCGTTGCTAGGATCGTTTATCACAGCTCCGACATAAACGTACCCTTACTATAATAAAGCAGGCTTCTCACATATCAGTGGCAGTTTAAGTGACCGGTAAGTGAGAATATTATTCCCATATGTTCTAATGGGACTATCCATATTCGCTCAGCCGTGATAAGTTAGAATAGTCCAATCAGATCTCATGCAAATTTAATTTTCACTGAGCCGTTTACTTTTAATCATAAAACTGTTATGTGGAGATCCAGTTTCACTCATTCACTCGTTACTAACTCATTTTAAAACACACTCATTATGGAAATTTAATCATGAACTCATCTCTCATACTGAACTCATTTGTTCAATGATCAAATCTGTAAGTCTATAGGTGCGTACAGACTTTCGCTCTGCTCCGCAACCGAACGTCACTCCAGCAGAGCGATTGATGATCGACCGGGGAGCAACAGTGGTTCGACCGGGGAACGCGAGAAGATCTAACATCTTCCGTAACGTTCATGATGGGTGCGTGGGTGGGGCGACTGTGGTTCGATGGTGGTACGAGGGAGGAGCGTGCTCGGTGCGGGTTGGAAGCGCGAATATGTGTACGCAGCTTAAGAACATTTAGATTTCTGTACAAGTCATTTCATGGACAATAAACAATTTGAAGAGGACTTCTTGATTAATGCTTACGTCATGAGAGGATACACCCAGAAAACAATGAAAAATCCTAGCAAAGATGGATGCTGGATGTGTTTTTGCAGACGTTGCAGATTGCTCGACTTGAGTGAAACCGGGTCTTGGCGTCCCGTCACATGGTAATAAAACTGAAACAAATCAATAAAAATCAATCAATTTGAATTCACTGCTGGTGAAAAAGTATTACTTCAAGGTTTCAAGTTTTATTTTTTACATCAGCAATACAACAAAATACAAAACATCTCATCAGATACCTATAACTAACAATTTAAAGATACTAGGTACTTCTGAAAGGTTAATTTGACACTATATTATAATGTATCAATAATACAATAGAAATTGAGGACCTTGCCGGACAAAGGGCACATAAGGCAAAATCTCATTTTTGGGAAATGGCTTTTGAAGATTTGAGTTTTGGCACTGTCCCGTTCCACATTTGTGTGATTTTTGTGTTTCGTTTTTATCCAACTACTACTTCCATGATGATTTTATAAAACTATGGAATAGTCATCTCATGAACATAACACTAACAGTTCACAAGCTCACTTAATAAAATCTCTGAACAGTAAACGAGGGAACTATTTCAAAGAACATCAGCTGCCACCACTTCAATCAAGTTTATGTAAAACATCACAGGAAAAATATATCAATGTGAAAGTTGGCAAGCATGTAGGAAATCATGGCGGTTCGTTTGAAACGATTGCCGGTGTAATATTACATTTTTTCTCGATTGGAATCGAATCTTCAATTCGAGATCTATAAAACTTTATAGTAAATATCAGAGTAATCGATATACGGACAACTTTTTGACTGAGAATTTATCATAAATAATTGTGTTGCTTGTTCCATGGTATCACCGAAAAAAACAAACTCTGTAAACAGAGTTAACAGAGTTAACAGATCATATAGAGGATATATAAAATTAAAATAACAGTTTCGAAATAAAGTTTTATGAGAACAAATGTAAAATGTAAATTCTAAATTGTAATTTATATTTTTTGGTGACGTGTCCCATGACGTCGACACTGATTTTGAGATGTGGTTTTTGTTCTGACTTGTAGCTTGTCTTCTTCTCTAAAAAAAAATGGTGGCTGGCTACTGAAAAGTGTTTTGTGGTCTCTGAATATTTTTCTATTTAATTGAAATTTTAATGTTTTAAATTGAGTTTTGAACAGTTTTATAGTGTTTTAATTTTTGTCTATAATTATTTCTTGTGTTTACAAGCCTATAGCCATTGTTTTTTCAACTACATAAGTGGATAAGTATTTAGATCGTAATGATTTTAGATGCTTAAGTGTGTAAGGTATTGTTCTTTGTGGATTTGTGTTGTAAATTGCCAAAATTCTTCTGAAGATTATAAGTGGTTTGCTCTGAAAACTGGATTTCTCATTCATAGGCGATAGATCCATTCATAGTTTATCAAGAATCTATTACTTTGAGCGTAAACTTTCCTTAGGTTAATAGGTGGAAAATGCTATCCAACCGATTTAGGAGAAATTGGTGGCACGGCAAATGGTACGCCCTGGTATGGGACTGAATCTCCAAATTGTCCCAAATGTTACCCCTGTGGTGGGACCGAATTACAAAATAAATATGTCCCAAATGGTACACCATGAATCCCTGGTTATAGAAATTATGTGTAGGCTGATGTCTTGATAGGTTATGAATGAGATGCTGCTGAGTGGGAAATCGGTTTCAAGAGAGATCAAGTCCTAATGAATATATTATCTGTGCAGACTAGCAAAATGGCATACAATAAGAAAAATATTAAAATGATGATGAGTTAATAGCTGCCTTAACACAACTGTTTGATAAGCAAAATGCTAAGTTAGACCAAATGTTTAAAAATCAAAATGCTAAGATTGATAATTTGAAACAAATCAAAGTGCTAGGTTTGATGAGATGAAGCAAGAATTTGCTAGCATTAGATTAGAGCAGGTTAGTATAAACCTTCTATTAAAAGATACATATGAAACATTGAAAGATAATCATGAAGATGAAGCAAATTGAAGCAGGATGATAGTAGTGTTAAGATACAAGATCAATTAGTTCAAGTTTCAGATAATGTAGGCCTAGTTACTGTTATTGAAAAGTAAATCCTAGTGAGATAGTAGAATTGAGTAATGTAGTAGGTAGGGAGTTGTCTTTATTGAAAGTCAACAGTAAAGAAAGTGGTATTGCCAAATTGAAAGTTAGGAAAACAGTAAATAAAGTGAATGATTACATGAGACAGGTTTCTATAGAGGTTAGGAACAATGTAAACAAAATGAATCTTGCTTTGAATCAAGTTGATGAATTCAACTTTCAACTGAAAATTGAAAAGGTGTATGCAAAGCATTATCTAGTGAACATGACTGACTTTTGTAAGCAAAATGGCTTTGTTGAAACAAACGAACCCATGAATAAAATCATGTTCTTAAAGAAAACAAAGCACAAAGTCACCATTGATGTGTTAGTATTCAAAGGTTGTTTCAAGTTGCTTATTAACAAGATGATGACTGTGAATCACATGATGAAAGGGTATTCCCCAGCACTATGTTATGATTAGGAATCCTGTGTCATGCCGGGATTCAGAATAGCAATGACCGTAAATACTACGTATGGTAAGAGTCCATAATTGTATCTTTTTTCTTTCCTGTAGCCTATTTTTCTTGGCCCTTAATCTTTTCAAATTTCGATTCTTTCCTGTCTTTGTGTAATGTTCAGTAAAATTCTTCTATGATGCATATCTTAACCAATCTTGTCCATAGTCATTTAAATTTGTATTTTTCTGAAATAATTTTGGAAGTTAAAATAGTAGCTTATTTTCCTACTCTTTAAATTGTTGATAAAACTTAACTTTTCTAAAATCTATCCATTGTAGTGTAAATAATTGTTTGCTTGCGGTATATTTTTTCATCATGTATTACATATTTTAATTATGTCTATTTTTTGTCAGGTATTATATTAGGTAACTAGGTTTTTCAGAGCAAAATTATGTCCCATTTGTATTATATTTTATTAAATATACTTCCTTATGAAAGTTTAGAACTGACATGTAGGATAGGCTCTAATTATTAATCTTTCTCTTCCTTGTATTATTTAGGAAATTTATTTTACTCAATTTTTTCTTTTTCTCTTATTTGTATTTTTTAAGGAACTTATTTACCCATTATCCATCTTGATCGTCTTGTATTGTAATCTTGAAATGTTGTACTTATTATACAGTTTTAAATTGCATAGATTATGTCCTAAGAACCTATCCAATAGATTAGAAAAAGAAAAAAGAATTTTCTTGAAAAAAAAATATTGAATGCACAACCTTAAAGATACTAGGTACTTCTGAAAGGTTAATTTGACACTATATTATAATGTATCAATAATACAATAGAAATTAACTTTAAACTTATAACTACACAACTCATATGAACATTTTGAAATGATGTACCTAACTGATGATGGATATGAACCTTAATATTTTATGTGAGAACCGATGCAAACGAAAATACTATTCACAAAAGAGCTTCCGCAAAGCCCTTGTCCATATGCCCTTGTCTTATATGAGTTTGAATAATGGGACATATGAAAAAGATATGACACATACACACACACATTCACAAAGTAATCAAAATTCGACAATTGACACATCAGAGCATTCCTCTCATTACATAATATTTCTTAGTGATATAAACTTCATGTGAGCATTAGGGAGGAAGCCACCATCTATAAATCGACCAATAGGTATTTTAAGGCAGAAAAGAGTATATAAGACAGAAGAAGAAGAAGAAGAAGAAGAAGAAGAAGAAGAAGAAGAAGAAGAAGAAGAAGAAAAATGTTCAGGTTTTATGACAATTTATTTACTTAGCATACCACTCTGAAGAAGTTTTCAATTTCCAAAGGTGAATGAATGAAGCCATAGCCAACACTTTGTTTCACGGATGAATTTTTTGCAAATTTTCAGCTTCCTTATTTCCTCAGGAAGGATATTAAAAATATTTGGTACCAGGAAAATGAAACATCTTTGAAAGATGGTACAGTTGGGTTTGGAAAGTCGCATCATGTCCTTGTTTATTGCCATTTATCTCACTCTATAGTGGAATGCTACATGTTAGTTTATGAAAATTAAGTGTGTAACGGACTTTTTTCCATATTTTGAATGTTTTTTTAATGTTTAATAAATAAACCTGTTACATGACAGAGAAAAAAAATCAATGAAAATTGATATGAAAATGTATATCAAATGAAAGACACAATCAACATTAGTCAATAGTTTTTCCATTTACATATTTGTTTTATTATCTTTCACACTTGTTTTCTTGGTTCTTATTTTGTACTGAAAGTAAAATTTTGTTATCATGGCGATTCTCTTGCTTAATCCGCCATTTTGTCACACCGTTGAGTGAGAGGAGACTGTCTAGCTGGGCCAATGGCAGGCGTTCATGCCCTTGACCAATAGCAGTACTCGCCTACTAGTATAAATTCTGCTGCTCTTGTATTTAGTTTTAGTTTATCAGAGATTGACAATGGTGTAATAACCGAAACCGGTCTTTCTAAGTATCAATAAATCTGTGGTTTTTGACAATTTCTTAGTCTTTTTCATTCAATATGAATACATGGATCCTTGCATTTTACCTCAGCATAGGTCTGAGGGATTTTGTGAAGAATATGCTGCAGATGGATTTGAGCAAGAGATTTGGCAATTTAAGGGGAGGCACTGCTGATATTAAGGATCACAGATGGTTCAAGCAAATGAATTGGATGGCACTTTTAAATCGTAAATTAGACCCACCTTACAAACCACCTTACAAGGATCCAAGAGAAGGATTCAATCTTTCAATCTTTCGTCGTTTGAATTTTGATCAACAATTCTCTCAAAAGCTGATTTATCATCAACTTCTCTAGCATTTCTGTTCTTAGATTCGACTTCTTCTAAATTTTTATTTAAACTCTGTTGAGAATCACCAACTTCCCTCACATTTCTATTGCTTTTTTCTCCAAAATTTTGATCTCCATCCAACAAAGCTTCAGAGACTATACTGGGATAAATTTCCAATTTATTTGAAATCAACGGAGTATCATTCTGAGAGTTTGTTAGTTTTGAGTCATCCTTTGAACTTCCCTTTGGGACAAGAACTTCCCTAAACACATTATCAACTTCTCAACTACACAAAAAAAAATTCTTCTCCTTCTTCAGCTTTAATCATTCGATTGGTAGGCAACTTTCCATCGTTTTCTGTCCTGAGCTTTTCATTTATATGTAGCTCTGGATCCCAAGATCTTTAATTACTTGCTTCAGATATTCTAGCCGGGGTCTTCCACGAGCCCTTTGTCCAATATTATTCTACGTCAATTAATTTACATCACACAATAAGGAATTGAATATACAGAATGTTTCTGAAATAGACCGACAAGCTTTGTAAGGTGTTTTCTCACATAAAAATAGAGGAAAAGTTCCAGAAAACATGAGTCCTGAAATGCTTTGTTGCCAAGATGATGATGGCGGCAGAATATTTCACTTTTTGTGTACTTGAGAAGTTGATATTGTGGTAATTATTCATATTGAATGAAAAAGACTAAGAAATTGTCAAAAACCACAGATTTATTGATACTTAGAAAGACCGGTTTCGGTTATTACACCATTGTCAATCTCTGATAAACTATGAGAATATTTCACATTTTTCTCCAATTATATAGTTTTGTGGCTGCCTCATGAGGGTACATGAGTGATCAATTCTTATGTAAACATAGCTGAAAAATCCAATGGAAACCACTCATAAGCTTCATTGATTATTGAAATGGGAACGCGCCAACCACGCTGAGCTCCTTTCGAACCCACTTTCGAGGGAATTGTTTGACGGCGTCAGCCGAGCTCCTGGGAGAGGAGCTTGACTGACGGGGAGCTTGGTTGTCGTCTACGGTCCCGAAAACCAGTCCCCTCCTAACCAGTAGGGGATTGGCTGCCGTGAGACTCGTTGACGCCAGTTTGCAAGGAGCTTGGTTGTCGTCACCGAACCAGACGGCTTGGTTGGTTGTTCAAACCAGACGACTTGGTTGTTTATTCAAACCAGACAACTTGGTTGTTAACCAAGGTTTGTTACAAGATTTGACCAAGGTGTAACAAACCTTGAAACAAATCGGTGTAACAAATCGGTGACGACAACCAAGCTCCTGGCACGCTCACTTTCAAGTGCCGCAATTTTCGCGAGTAAACTGACATAATGCACTTACTCAATTGATTTTGGAACAGTCCTCAAATCACGCCTGGTTTTCCCAGTCATTCATTGCTTTTTGATGAGTTATATCATATTTTTCAAGAACCAATAGTTCAAACTTCATAAAGAGGTTCAGCTAAGGTATTGGTTCATATTTTTATGTTCTTATCCAAGAGCTACATTTCAAAAGAACAAGCGAGAGAAGCAAGTTCAAACTGTACCCAAGTTTTGAATGCAAGATATGGGTTGTTTTTCCAAACTCAGCTTTTTAGATATTGTAAGGGAATACACCACTACCTCCGTAAACAAAGCCGTAGTGCATTCGTGTGACGTCAGCAAATGTAGGACTCCTACACCGATAGAAACACTAGCTGATATAGATCAGATGAGATCAAAGAATTTCTTTTCCTCCACCTACTGTCTAAAGTACTTACTTTACTCCCTGAAACATAATACTAAAGTGTCACTTTTTCGCTCTTGGTAGTAAAAAACTGAAAAACTCCCTAGGGAGGAAAAGTGACTCCATTTAAATAACATAGGAAGCATCTCTATTTCAAAAACTCACATTGTAATAGGTTAGAAGGTCTAAGCTCAGATGAGAAAGCATAATAGAGGTGTCTGTCATTGAGTCAACTGAATTCAATACCACAAAAAGAAATTTGATCAACTCATGAAATATATGTTTGTATGATATTATATTCTTAATATTTGTAGACGATAAAAATTTATACAATTTAAAAAATATTTTATTCAAGTCAAAATACCAGCCAACAAATATTTTTGATCTGCAATTCAAATCTGAAACACGTGATCTGGAGTCAGCCATTTTTGGTAGCCGCTCAGCTGATATAATTGTTACAACTTTTGCCGATAGATAGCGCAATCGGCAGTGCCAATCAGCCAACCGGTTTTTAGGTTTTACATTTTAGGTTATGTTGTTAGGAAACATTGTCATCAATACGTAAGTTATTAAAATGATATTATTTGCAGTTTCTATAAAAAAATGTAGATGGAGGAAAAATGTTGTGTACATCATGAACGAAAAATACTTTTTCTCCCTCAGGAAAATTGTTGCCCTCGGCTTCGCCTCGGGCTTCAAACTTTTCCCCTCAGGGAGAAAAAGTTGTACTTTTCACTCTAGATATACAAATAACTATTTTGTGTAGGAGCCCTACCTGTGCTGACGTCTCACGAATGCACTACGGCTTTTTTCAGGGAGGTAGTGAATAAACTCGTATTTCGTGGACAGAAGTTTATTGAATTCTGTTCAGCTTTCAACGTATTAAGTGGCATTAATATAATATACTGGTAGCATATAGGCCTATTGTTACAATTCGTCCATTCATAATTTGAAGACTGTTCCAGAATCCATTGAGTAAGTGCAGAAAATATATGTCAGTTTACTCGCGAAAACTCCGGCACTCAAACGTGTGCGTTCGAGGAGCTTGATTGTCGGGTTCGGTGACGACAACCAAGCTCATTGCACGCTGGCGTCAACGAGTCTCCCCGACAGCCAATTCCCTACTTGTTAGGAGGGGACTGGTTGTCGGAACCTTAGACGACAAGCTCCTTGCACGCCCATGACAACCAAGCTCCCCGTCAGCCAAGCTCATCTCTCAGGAGCTCGGCTGACGCCGTCAACCAATCACCTCGAAAGTGGTTTTAAAAGGAGCTCCGCTGACGGGGAGCTTGGTTGGCGCGTTCCCAAAAAACTATACCATTCGTTAGTTGTTATCCAAAGCCATACTTTTTGGAAATATGCAAAACTTCCACGTATATTGTAATTATCTGACTTGAATTTGTTATTTAAATTGTAGCCTTCCTCGCTATTCCTTGGTTTTCATCATCTTTTATTTATGAATTTAAAGTTATTTATAATTTAGTTTTCCACTTTTTTATCCCTTCTTAATAGATGGGAATTATAGATTCATCATTGAAAGTTATTTTAATGTAGTTAATAAAAATTGAGATCTCTCTTTATAACTATAGATATAACGCATATTGTTATGATAACTCGAGCTTACGCACAGGCCTTTGTTGCCTATGTAAGCTCTTTCCTATCTGATACAAGAATTTTATACAAGAATAAAATTGTGATTGCTCAAGAGTTTTATTGTCTAGTATAGTTCTATATTTTGTTGTTTGTTTTTATTAAGTATATTATATCGTTTCTTGAATTGTACAAGCTTTATTGCTCAAGATTCAACTGCTTTGAATTGTATTCAGAAGGAAAAAAATTGAATTGAATTGAATTATCTATTGTATGTTTGATACAAGTAGAAGTAACATTCTTATAGTATTACCTGTTTGACTCCAATAATTTCGGCCGGATTATGAAACATGGACATGAGATAGATAATCAGCCAGCCAACAATTTGCGCCGCTTGGAATGTGACCAGCGCCGTGAAATTATCGATTATATCCACATTCCAGAAAACATAGTGTGGTATGGGTCGCCATAGGTGCATTATTAGCTGCAAAACATGATATTTCATACAATTCGAACAATAAATGGACAAATAAATAGTAGGTACTCTCCAATAACTGAAGTAATAATACTCGACTCGCGGAGTAAACGTTCTCCTCGGAGTATTTTTATTTGTTGCAGATGGAAATTACTGAGATATTGCAATTATTCAAATGCTAATGACTTAATAATTATTATTAAACGATAATCCAAATAAAATTCTGGATTTCCATCTAGCTGTTTACCCTGTTGTCAATATTTACTGGTCTGGCCAGAGCATTCAAATTGTAGCACCAAATCCCTGACTACAGTTCTGCCAATAGCAGGCTTGTTGGCACCAGTGCCGACCGTCCAGCTGTTTTGGCTTGTCGAGAAAAAAAAACCCCAGTCATTATTGTTTCGTCCATTCTCTTGTCTTGTCTCGTCCCCGTTGTTGTGAAGACCGAGTTTGTATTTTTGTCATGTAATTTCAATCGGAAATTTCTTGTAGATAATTGTTTGAGTGTAGTGTGTGTGAATTATGAGTATAACAGTGTAAATAGTGTTGAATTGAATTAATTTGAATCGGATTTGAATTTATAAAGAATCAGTTTGAGCTTTGTTCGAACATAGCCTGCAAGTTGAACACAGAATCAACGAAAGACAGCCCGGAAGCCAGACCTGTTTTATTCCCAGATTTTCATCCCACCCTGAACCTGACCAAAACACCTAATAAAGGCTTGAAAGGGCAAGTAGTTAAGCTTGGATTAAATCTGGTGAGTTTTTGCTCTTTTTTATTGTTCATTAATGCAGAGTTTAGCTGTACAAATAACCTGGCTCAAATTGAAGATTAAATTTTGCCCCTTGTTTGTATTTGATTATTTAAATAGTAAATTACAGTCCTCTAGTAGCTCTAGCCTGAGCTTTGTACAGAACATTTTTGATCCTGCCAGGCCGGAATGAATTTAAATTTGTAATTTATTGATTAATTCACACACATTGGATTTAAGCAGTTTCGTATTTGTCCAATGTTGGCATGTTGAGAATGGTCTGATCTATGCTCAACTTAAGTTTGTTGTAGCCTTGTTCTAGAGCAAGGTTTCTTGTCAATTTGTATTTGTCTGAAATTAAATTTATTTCAGTTAAAATTGTAATTTTCCTGAAACTAGGCTCATTGTGCTCTTTTTCGGGAATTTGTTTGTTGGAATTTGTATTGTCCATTTTGTTATACATGTTAGTGAAGGTTAATCACAGCATGAATTTGTTTGTTCAATTCAACAAGTTATTGTTTGTTTGTGAGTTGTTGGAAGAACATTATCTAATCATATAGTTTTGTCTTCAGCAGTAACTTATCTTGTGAATTGATAATCAAAGTTCAACTTTGATAACTTACTAGTCGTGATTCTTCCTTCCATTTAGTTTTGAACTCATTCTTGTTTTTTTTTACTGTTTGTATTGTCAGGGCTGAATTGTTTTGTGTATGAGTTCAAGATGGAGGAAAAATTACAGAAACAAATCAGGGTGCATCGCGCTAAACTGGAACAATTGTATGCCAGATTGCAAAAAATTTATGACCTGTCTAAAAATGTCTCTGATCCAAAAGTTGCTGAGCAATTTTCAATCTTGTATCCTCGGGTGTCTCAGACCATTTCGGATTTTGAAAAGACAGAATTAGTGGTTAATGAGTTGGAACTTGAGTTGAATAAAGACCATGTTGTAGCATTCAACGACTCACATCTAGATCTGTTTCAGTATATTGAAGTAGCGGCTAACACTCTCAAACAGAAAGAGGCGACTGATGCTATTTCTCAATCTACGGCAGCTACAGCAGCTAGTGCACAGCCGGTCATGTCCGAGTCGGTACTGCCTAAAATCGACCTTCCGAAATTTGATGGGAACCAGACTCAATGGTCGGTGTTTGAGGCATTTAAGGCATTGGTACATGACAACAAGAGTTTGAACGATCAGCAGAAGGTCCAATATCTTGTAAGTAGACTTACTGGACAAGCAGCAAATATTTGTCGTCATTTGCCACCATTGGCTAATAATTATCAAATAATTTGGCAGGCATTATTGACCCGCTATAGCGATCCACGGGCGCAAGTCGATGCCTATTTCAAACAAATTTTTGAATTTCGTCCAATAAAATCAGAATCAAAGGCAGGTTGAATTGCGATTTTGGATGGGTTTTGCAGTTCAATCAATGCAGTGAAGAGATTGCGACTCACTGATTTGTCAGACTCGATATTCCTCTATCATGGCTTGAGATTGCTGGATCCAAGTTCTCGTAGAAATTTTGAATCGGCCATCCGTGACAAGGCTATGCCAACTTATACCGATTATGTCAAGTTCATTGAAAAGCAAATTAAGACTCTTCCTTCTGATGAGAAACAGACTGAATCGTTTAATATGAGGCACAAAAAGGATAATAAATCAAAGGTGTTTGTGGTTCAATCTAATGATTCATCTAACGATGCATCTAGTAAAAAGCCCAATTGTCTGAAGTGCTCAAAACCGGGTCATCGGTTAGTAGATTGTGCTAGTTTCTTGAAAATGACTCCTTGGGATCGTTATTGTTTGATTAAAGGGAAGTTTTGTTGTTTTCATTGTCTTGATGTGGATCATTTGAGTAGAGATTGTCGTAGTAAAACTCAGTGTGCTCAATGTCAAGAATCTCATCATTCTTTATTGCACTTTTCCAGATCAAGTTCCAATGAAGGTGTTGCATCCTCGTCGAACTCCAAGGCAGGTGGCACATCACCTATTAGTTGTTGTTCTACATCCAACGATGTAGAAAATTCGACCGTTGTGTTGTTGACCGTCACTGCACATGTTCGAGATTGTAATGATTAGCTTTGTGATGTTCGTTTCTTGATTGACACCGGGAGTCAGTGTCATTTTGTTACAGCCAAATTGTGTCGGCGTCTGAGACTACCATTCCAGCCCATGAAAACCATTGTTCGTGGATTCGGTGGTGGTACTAGTGAAGTTCGAGGTTGTACTTGTGTGTCGATTCAGTCAAAGTTGGATTCTACCGTCCAGTTTTGGATGGATGCCACAGTGGTAGATAAAGTCATCGACAAGTTGCCTTCTTGTGAAATCGACAGATCCAAACTTCATCATCTGGAAAATCTCACACTGGCTGACGACAAATTCTACCTTCCTAGTAGAATAGATGGCATCATTGGTGCGGAGTTAGTTCCTCACTTGCTACGTGGGAGTCCTAGTATAGGTGAATCGCACGAATTGATGACTGTTAATAGTGTCTTTGGTCACATTCTGATAAGGAGAGCGCCGATTCTCACTTCAACAAAGAATGTGTCGAATTGTTTTACAGCCATCTGTAGTCCATTCGTTAGTAGTCCATCATTGGATAGTTTTGTGGAACGTTTTTGGGAGTTGGAATCGTGCCCTGCACCAAGCTGTCAACTGAAACCGGAAGAGTTGGAGTGTGAGGTAAATTTTCGGAAGTCTGTACATCGTGTGAATTCTGGTCGTTTTGTTGTTGCCTTGTCATTTGCGGAGCCGCCCAGCAGCTTGGGAGATTCGTATGCTGTTGCCGAATGCAGACTGCTGACTTTGGAGAGACGACTAGAGCTTGACAGCAATACTCGTATTTCATATCATGAAATATTGATCGATTACCTACGTCAGGGTCACATGTCGTTTGTAGCAGATCAGACAGACCGAGGTGGTTACTACATACCGCATCATGCCATCATGAAAGCAAGCAGCACTACCACGCCCATCCGAATTGTATTTGATGCTGGTTCCAGAACATCATCGGGTTTGTCATTGAACCAGGTTCTTCATGCTGGTCCCAAATTGCAGACTGACATTTTTGTTTTGTTAGTTAATTTTCGTTTGTTCCCAATCGCACTAACTGCCGGCATTAAACAAATGTATCGACAGATATTAGTAGAGGATTCCTGCCGTCGTTATCAGCATGTATTGTGGAGATTTTCGCTGGAGGATCCGATCTAAATTTATCAGCTCAATTGTGTTGTTTTTGGTGTTTCAAGCTCTCCATATTTGGCGCTTCGCACCGTCCACCAGCTTGTAGAGGAGGATGGAAATCGTTTTCCAGCAGCCAAGGCGAGAATACCAAGAGACATGTTCATGGACGACTTAGTCACATCTGTCGCCACAGAGTCAGAGGCCGCGGAGCTGTATCGTCAGTCCAAGCAGCTGTTTGAGGGAGGAGGTTTCTCGCTCACAAAGTGGTCTTCAAATTCACCATCAATGTTGGAGAAATTCTCGGAGGAAGAGAAATCGTTTTCGTACAAGGATTTCAAAGCAGACAACTCCTTGGCTATCTTGGGATTGAATTGGCAACCTAGTACTGATCTGTTTCAGTTTTCAGTCAAGAGTGGTGAGGTCGTCGCTACTAAGCGTTCTATTCTGTCAGTGATGGCTCGTATCTATGATCCACTTGGTCTCTTGTCACCCTTTACATTATTTCTAAAGTGTCTTGTCCAGAAACTGTGGAAATTAGGAGTGGATTGGGACGAGAAGCCGCCTGAGTCTATCTGCACTCTTTGGGAGAATTGTCAAAAAGAGTTGCCTCTATTGTTGAAATTTGCTGTTCCACGTCACGTTGGTTTGTTTCAGGATTCTCACATCAGTTTGATTGGTTTTTGTGACGCATCATTGTCTGGTTATGGTGCAGTTATCTATGTGAAGTCGCAGAAGGAGAGCGAGGAGCCAAGAGTTGTATTATTGTGTTCAAAGTCCAAGGTAGCACCATCTAAAGTTGTTTCAATACCTCGTTTGGAGTTGTGTGCGGCACTCTTGTTGGCAGAACTCATGAATTCAGTAGTCACTATTATTAGTGAACGTTGACATGTGTCTTGTATTGTTGCACTCTCTGATTCTACAGTCACCTTGTGTTGGATTAATGCTCCATCCGCGAAATGGCAAACTTTTGTTGGTAATCGCATTGCAAAAATACAGGATTCTTGTATACAGGAGGGGATGCATGTTGCCGGAATTGAAAATCCCGCGGACTGTTTGTCTAGAGGTTTATCACCAGTTGAGCTTGTGAACTTTCTGTTGTGGCTCTCAGGTCCATCATGGATAGCAGAGGACGAATGCGATTGGCCCGTCCGAACTCAAATGGAAGAGATCGTGGATCCACCAGAGGCGAAAAAACCGTCAGTGTTGACAGTCACAAAATCTCCTGATTGTAACAGCAATGCAGTATATTCATTGATTGGTCGTTGTTCGGATTATGGTCGTCTTTTGAGAATTGTAATTCTTGTTCTCAAATTCTTACGAATCTTACCCCAATCAGAAGAATCAGATTTCGATGTTGCTGAGAGGTATCTATGTAAAGTGGTACAGAAGATACATTTTTCATCTGAATTTGTGCAATTGGAGAAGGGAGAAGATTGTTCTATGCGCCTACGTCACCTGTCTCCATTCATTGATAAAGGTGTGATTCGCGACGGCGGTCGTTTGTCTCATGCTGGACTGGAATTTGAGACTTGTCATCAGATGATCTTACCATCAGATGATCCGACGCTTTCGTATCGATGTTGATTGATTATCATCACAAGAAGAATTGTCATGCTGGACCTTTGTTATTGTTGTCTTTGATCAGACAGAAATTCTGGATACTGTCTGCTCGCTCTATTATTCATATTTGTGTATTTAATTGTAATCATTGTTTCCGTATTCGACCTAGTAACAAAATTATATCCACTCCCAACTCAATAGTTGTTGTGCTTGTTGCATTTTTTCTTTGTGTCGTTTTTTGGTGTTGGTGTTTTTTGTTCTTTTTGGCATGTCTGGATTTTTTCCTTTCTGTGGTTTTTTCAGTTTTTGTAACTTGGCTGAAAAATAGTTTTTCAGAGGCGGGGGTATGGTCTGGCCAGAGCATTCGAATTGTAGCGCCAAATCCCTGACTACAGTTCTGCCAATAGCAGGCTTGTTGGCACCAGTGCCGACCGTCCAGCTGTTTTGGCTTGTCGAGAAAAAAAAAGCCCCAGTCATTCTTGTTTCGTCCATTCTCTTGTCTTGTCTCGTCCCTGTTGTTGTGAAGACCGAGTTTGTATTTTTGTCATGTAATTTCGATCGGAAATTTCTTGTAGATAATTGTTTGAGTGTAGTGTGTGTGAATTATGAGTATAACAGCGTAAATAGTGTTAAATTGAATTAATTTGAATCGGATTTGAATTTATAAAGAATCAGTTTGAGCTTTGTTCGAACATAGCCTGCAAGTTGAACACAGAATCAACGAAAGACAGCCCGGAAGCCAGACCTGTCTTATTCCCAGATTTTCATCCCACCCTGAACCTGACCAAATCACCTAATAAAGGCTTAAAAGGGCAAGTAGTTAAGCTTGGATTAAATCTGGTGAGTTTTTGCTCTTTTTTATTGTTCATTAATGCAGAGCTTAGCTGTACAAATAACCTGGCTCAAACTGAAGATTAAATTTTGCCCCTTGTTTGTATTTGATTATTTGAATAGTAAATTACAGTCCTCTAGTAGCTTTAGCCTGAGCTTTGTACAGAACATTTACAGTTACAGTAGCAGAAGTCTTCGGGGTGAATTATAGCATTTAATAATTATTACTTTTATTTGCTTTATTAAATTATTAATCAATTATTGAGTAGTACACCCCACAAGGCCACAAAGAGGTGGATCACGCTACTATATTGAGGTCCACGTTATAATGGCAGTGGAGAAAGATAGGAGAACAACGTTGCCGATCCTCTGTCTTGTCAATGTCTTCTATAGACGATAGATGATACAGGTTTATTGATGTAATACAGTATTAACTATTCATTCACGCTAAAAATAATCAATCATATTTTATCGAGCAAGAAATTATCAAATTATATTAGATATTTTGTTGATTAATTATTTATTTTACATTGTTAAAAGATGATCTGGAAACAGAGCAAAGCAAGAAAGAGACAGCACTTTCCGCGTTGTTAAATGATAGACAAAGATAGCAATACCATTGCTAATCGAACACTATAGGGTTGTCCACTTTTATATTATTTCTTTATTATTTTATCTTATGTTCGTTTGTGAAAAAGATGAATTGTTTGATTAAATGATATTTAAAAGGATAAAAGATTAGAAGTTAAGATTTATACGACTGCTAATCTCTTTGGAAGGGTGACCACTTGTAGAGCCGACTTCTCTACATATATCATTTATGAGTCTAAAATCGCTTCCCAGTGGTTCGAAACCCACCCAGAACTATAGGTCCACTCCTATGTCATCATAATCCTTTCCATTGTCCACGGACAAGCCTATGTGGACTTCAACTTCATAGAACAAATTTCAATGGATAATGTATTTCAATGCATGATTCCATCATATCGTAGTGAAGGGATAAAGCAGCAATATTATACAACTTGACTCGCACACAACGGTGACAGAAAAATATAATTCTTATAAGATTAAATGGTATTTTTCATACTCATTCGGCCGGGCTGAATGTGAATAGTCCAATGGTATCTCGTTGGAATTACATTTCCAACATCACGCAAGTCCAGCTCATCCTTTTTGATAAAGTGGAACAGAAAAGCATTCTATTTTGATAGTTGGCACCAATTCAACTCCCACAAAATTGCTCATTTGTGAGTGCTGAGGCATTCTAAGAGCTTTCGTAAAAGAATTTGTTTGACATCTTAATCATTTGAAAGGAACTAGACTTGAGAATTTGTATTAAAAGTTTTGTATTTCATTGATCAAAATTCGTCAATAGAGTAGCTTAAAAATTTGCCTTAAATGAAATCAATATAAAGAACACAATCTAGTATTGAAAGTCAATTTAATGAAGTAGCCATACCCCACTTTAAACAATAAAATCATCAGTAAATATTCACTAACCTGCAGTGCTATGCATGTACTAAAATTAAAGATGAGTCGATCCATGCAGTTTAGAGAAAAGTATGACATCACTTTTTTTATTGGAGAAGCAAAAAATGAATGCTGTATCATAAAGCCACATAGTAGCAGAATGTCAATGATCGATGAGGTAGTAGCTGCTGATATAACATCTTCGGATTCTGAAAAAAATTAACTTTATTTTAGAACTACTTATTTTGGAATTTTTGTAACAAAGTTTAACTTGGTTAAAGCTATTATACTTGAACTAGCGTATTTCTGACTGAAAAATTAGCAAATAAACATACTTTGATGGCCTACAATATTGGAATTCTCTTCTCAAATGTAGTTGGAATATCAACGATTGCACTCTAAAAACACAAATACATAACGGTCGGTAACGGTTTTGGCTTTAGTCTCATGGTCTGTGGTTAAAATTGCCTTTAAAATTCAAAATTAAACTGGCAAACATTTTTATTTATTAATTAAGAACAATAAATAAGTGCTGTCTCAGGAAAAATAGAGTTTATATTATTAATTATGCACCAAAACAATTGAAGGCTACGGTCAGTATTATGTCATGATCAAAAACACACTGGGACCAACGAGTGCAGAGACCCAATTTGGCTGCGTTTGAAAATAGTTTTTTTTAAAGATAATGCCATCATTCTTAATTATGTGGATTGAATCAACAAAACATTACCTTCATAAATAGAACTACTAGCGTTGAGTTCCAATGTCCTATTGTTTGGAAGACTAGACAGAAATAAAACCAATTCAACGGAAGTGAAAAATATCACAAATACAATTAGCAGGCAAATAGATCCCAAGAAGAATATCTTTATTCGTGACATTATGACTAATCGCGAATTAATTTGGGAAGTTTTTAAAATCAATCACATTTTTAGAAGCATTGTAAAGTCAATAAACAACTCCCAAGTCCCAACAGTCAACTTCAACAATACATAACCTCTTTTCAAAACCGGTGTCTGATTTCGGAGATAGCGCTTCCGGCGTTTTTCAGTTATGGCGTAACAAACGCGGGTGATTCAAAATTTTTTTTTGAATTGCTTGTACCGTACTTATATCTTACTGTAATCATTTCTTCAATTAGTTACCAGTAGGCCTACTGTTTGGCTTTTAAAATAGCATTATTATTAAATATCGAGTCATTGATTAATAATGATCACCCAAAAAATCATTTAAAACAAAAACATAAAAGAATGGAATAACTTAATAATGAGTCAATAATATATTATTAGGAAATAAATAATAAGATGAGTGATGAATTGCGTCGAGTTTTGATTATAATGAATACTTCAATTATAAATCATTGTACACTCTCAAAAAGGAAGGAGTTCTAATTATTCAGAGGGTAGATGAATTTCAGCAATAAAAATCAATACAGTACTGTAAACTGTAACTTATCATTATTGAAAATCTATTAGAACTTAACAACACTCCTAGTGTATGGTTTACTTATTTTAACTACCTATTTTAAATATTAGCAAACAATATCGGTACCAATGATACTTATTTATTATTTATGAACTTGGTAATTGATCATGAAATTCAACTCCAACTACCCTAACTCTAGCAAGTTGTAGCAAAATTTGTCACCAATAAAAATATTAATGACTAGGTACAGGCATCCTACTTATACCGTACTAGCTGCTGCCCTTCTTGGAATATGAAATATTCAAATATTCATTGCTTATTGTGTGAAGTCTGCTTCAAACTTGTTAACTTTCAACAAGAACTTGATTATTTTCCTCATTGAAATACATTTTTTAGATGTTTCAACTATTGGAAAACTACTCGGAAAAGACAGTAGGCTACATTTCTCATCCTACAGTAAAAGTTGTTGAGAATACAATAATACAGTCAGTGTCTACCACTTATGTATGATAGTTTGTTCCTTGTGCTCTATATATTATATTAATGACTAGGTACAGGCATCCTACTTATACCGTACTGGCTGCTGCACTTGCTGGGATATGAAATATTCAAATATTTATTCCTTATTGTGTGAAGTCTGCTTCAAACTTGTTAACTTTCCACAAGAACTCAATTATTTTCTCCATTGAAATAAGCTACATTTTTTTTAATGTTTCAAATATTGAAAAACTACTCAGAAAAGTACATTTTCTTATCCTACAATTGTTGAGAATTCAATGTAATACAGTCAGTGTCTACCACTTATGTATGATAGTTTGTTCCTTGTGCTCTATAATATTATAATATATACTCTATATAATATTATTATCTTCAATTGGGCTATAGTTAGATTAACTTTCAACTGTGACTATAGACTGAAAGAAAAGCATCATTGATGTTATTTATAAGAAATACTGCTAGAAGTGTAGGCTGAAGTCACTTTGTTTTGCAAATAAATTCATGTTCATGCTCTTCTCTATTGCATGAATTTTAAAGCTTTAAATATTAACATATATTTTTTAATTTCTATTCTCATATCAGAGTTTTTGGTCATCGATATTGCAAACTCATAACATGAAATTTAAATTACAGTATATGAAATGTTATTGTGAGAGTTACCAATATTTCCCGGATCTTCAACTTCAGTATTCTAAAAAATAAACGTTTGAGGCACAGTAGTTTTAGATACTGTATTTCCTAGACGAACTTCAATTTTTAAATATGAAATTAATGTAAGAGTTCCTAATATTTCCTGGATCTTCAACTTCAAAATTCTAAAAAAATAAATGTGAGAGGAACAGTAGTTTAAGATATTTCCTAGATGAACTTCAATTTTGAAATTCTACAACAAATTCAAGTACAATACATAGTTTTGTATTAACAATAATAAGAATTGAAGTTTGAAACATTATCAACTGCTTTGAAAATATTCACCATGTCTCACAAAGAATCAACTTATCTGAGCTCAGCAAAGCATTGTATCATAATGATTGGCATTTGGAACAATGAAAAATCTAGACGTATCAACAAACCGAAAGCAGCCATGTTTATTGCGGTGCTCTTGTTTGTCCCGTTGAATATTTTGACAAATTTTCAACAATTCGAAAGTCTAGTTGCCGCCACTGAGATACTCCTCCTCACCTCAATCATGTTCCACAGTCTGCTCACCTACATGGTTTTCATAATCTACCAGGATATAATTTGTGATAACATATCGATAATCGAGAATAGATTCAATAATTTTGAGAGGAATTTGTTGAGGAAAAGTAATTTTCAGAGGGATGAGGAGAAGCTTGTTATGTTTTTGTATCGGATTCTCTCCTGTATTTTCATTGGTGCTGTGTTGGTGTATGCTGTAGCACCGTTCTGTGGCATTGATTTCCCGTTCCTGCTATCTCTGCCCTATGTTGATGAAGGTAAGCTGTAGATTTAGCACTGTGATACGTAATATAATCTACCGTAATGTAATCTACCGGTTAGAGGATTTTTTTGATCCAGCTTTGCTGGACTGTGACGCTGCCTACAGTTTTATGTACCATGTTTAATTGACACGATCTATCCAGGAAGACCTGGCCATGATCACGACTTTGGCTATTTGGATATTTGGATAAAATAACGCTGATAATATTAGTAGTAGGTAATCTTTAGTAGGCTACCAGTCAATGGTAGGGGAAATATGAATGTTATTATCAATCCTATAGATGTAGATGATGATTTTTATCACATTATTATAGAAATCGGATTAAAGAAATGAGACGGAGCCGCGGAAAACAAAAATGGATTGGCAGGTAAAAGTTCTAGAGACCCTTCAGTGGTCACCTATTGTTATTGAATTTCGACATTTTCGCGGTCTATTGTTAAGGTTTCCACTCCGAGCAATATATTGGTGGACCAGTGTGGTTACTTGAAGGCACTTTCGGCTGTAAACCAGTGTTGGTAGCATACAGTGATTGGATAAACATACACATTACTATCGATGACAAGTACAAATTTAGTCGAACATAAGTGGTGTGTGAAGCACACATTGATTTTTGGACGTACATTTGTTAGCTGTCCTTATAAATTCTACGAGATTGAATAGGGCTTGACAAACACACGATATACATAATATTTTTGCCAAGTTGTGTTCAATCTAATAGAATTTGAAAGGACGCCAAAAAATCGTACGTTCAATAAGTATCGAATTGTATGTAACTCAAATTAGTCTGTATAGCCTACACCTTGTAAGCAAGTTGAGTTTCATCGAATGAACCATTGGGAATAGTTCAATAACAAGCACTGGATCACTGACTTAGATTCAATAATAATGTAGAAAATACAAGTAACAGATGTAAGGTGCAAAGTAATAGATAGGTTGGTGCTACCAGCTACCAGATAGAATTGCCTTCAAGAAAGCACACGGGGCCACTAATGAGAGTAATGAATTTTGTAAAGTAAAGTATTTTTCTTGTCTGTTTTTCACATGTACCATTTTAAACATTCTCTTTTATTACTTTTCTAGTATATATATATATATATATATATATATATATATATATATATATATATTATATATATATATATTTTTTTTTTTTTTTTAATAGTTTTTAATAATGTATTTCCTGTATTCATGAGTGCGTTTGGGCTGTTATGCCTGTTGCACTCCTAGATTTTTGTAAGAATAAATAAAATAAATAAAGCGTGTAATAGAACTACATAATTTTTATTATTTGCCATGAATTTTCACAATGAATAGATAAATTGTTGACGACGGTGAAAATTCATGACAAGTAAAATTATGGAAAAAATGAGAGGCTCGAGCAGTCGGTGGTAAGGACGGGACCTGGAAACATCTACAGCAGATCAACCAGCCCGACTTCTCCCTACTGAGAGGGTCTCCCATTTGGGCAGAGTGAGTGCCAAATTAATTATATTATTTTTATCTGAGGGTATATCTTGTCAATATTATTTGAAATCATATTTCATCTTTTGAAAATAATTCTTTTTAAATTATCAATAAAAATTATATTATTCATTCTACATTTAATTATTTTACAATTAAAACCTTTCTCATGAGATAAAGAGTAAGATCCAAATTTAACCTCTCGTTAGCCAAGCGATATTTAACCCCTCATTTATTTGATCAGTACATCTTATTTATCAATTATAATATAACAGCATTATCTTTTATTAATTTCTGTATCCAACTCCTAGAGAGTTAGGACCTGTAATTCTTGTTGAATACAATCAATATTAATTATTTTGTTACAAATTTTAAATTACATCATAAATCAAATTAGTTCAACCAACAATTTATCAATCCCATTACAAGCGGAATCAGAGGAAAATAAAGTAAATAGAAATCAATCATTACTTTTTATACTTTTTTACTTTCCTTGCCCTACTACCATAGGTAAGGAAAGTATTGCTTTCCAAAAAAAAAAACTAAGGTACCCCAATTTCAAGTTTTCTATACGTTTCAAGGTCCCCTGAGTCCAAAAACATGATTTTTGGGTGTTGGTCTGTGTGTGTATGTGTGTATGTGTGTATGTGTGTATGTCTGTGAACACGATAACTCCATTTCTGATTAACCAATTGACTTGTAATTTTAAACTTAAGGTCCTTATACCATGAGGACCCGGCAATAAGAAATTCAATAAAATTCAATTCAAGATGGCGAAAAAAATGGCGGATAATTACTAAAAAACCATGTTTTTCACGATTTTCTCGAAAACGGCTCTAACGATTATCTTCAAATTCATACCATAGATAGCTATTTATAAGTCCTATCAACTGACATGAGTTTCATTTCTGGGAAAATTGCAGGAGCTCTGTAATATTCTTGCGAAAAATGGCGGATAATCACTAAAAAATCATGTTTTTCACCGTTTTCTCGAAAACGGCTCTAACGATTTTCTTCAAATAAATACCATAGATTTATAAGTCCTATCAACTGACATGAGTCTCATTTCTGGGAAAATTGCAGGAGCTCCGTAATATTCTTGAGAAAAATGGCGGATAGTTACTAAAAAACATGTTTTTCACGGTTTTCTCAAAAATGTCCTGACCGATTTCTTTCAAATTCATACCCTTTATAGTTATTTATCAGCTCTATCAACTGGCATGAGTATCCTTTCTGGGAAACTAATGGGGAGGTCTACCTCATCCTTGAGAAATGCACTTTGTAACCTCCTTCTCGTGCATGATGTAGGTAGGTAGAGCAGTTCATAAAAAGAACACATAGTCGAGATATTTCATCTGTAGAACAGCTGTTTTGACGACTTTTAAAAAATCATCGAATTTCACAATTTACACAAAGGAAAGAGTACTCTGAAAACAATTATATATACACATATACAGTAGTCTGATCGTAGTTTCAAATATGTTGCCGCCAATCGTCATTATGTTATTCCTCTAAATTATTCTCGTTCAAGAATGATGCTTACAGTTCAATGAGCAAGGAAAGTTGTGTGAGTGTACCACACCAGATTTTTTATATTATAAGCACAACTAGTTCCAGTACTCATGACACTTTGATTGGAAAATGACATAAGTGCTGAAACTAGTTGAGTTTATATAAAAAGGTACAAAGAGGGTACTATATAATGATTTTTATAATTATTTCACTTGATTTGAAAATGTCATGAGTGCTGAAACTAGTTGTGTTAAGTTTAAAAAAGGCCAATAGTGATTTCTATAATAACTAAACAGTTCAAGTAGCCGTATTAGAATACTTTATAAGATAATTCATTTTGATTACCGTATTGATTATAAATGAATAAGTAGATAATGAATTCATGGTATTATTACAAGGATTGAAGTTAACTTGAAGCTGCGTTCAATGGAATGAAATAAGATCTGAGTCAAAAAAAGTTTGTGATAAATACTGATTCATTTTGATGTAATGTTATCTTGAATAGTCAAGTTTTTTCAATTCAATTTTATTTAATTCAATTCACAATACAATACACAAGATACATTTACATAGACAACATATTATCTAAAAACAAATTTGTGAATATTTTCCCCACATAGACGGATCTATGTATGGGCACAGAGGAAAGAAGCACTACTGGTATGCTTATTCCGTGGTATGGGGAAGTAACAGTACAATAAGTAGCCTATAATAAAATAATAATAAGTATAATAAATCTATTTATATATGAATGATAATAATAATACCAAAGGAAATTTCTATCAGTAAACAATGTCAGAGAAGAGAAAAATAAAACTATAACTTTCCATATAAGGCTTAATAGATTGAAAGAAAAGAAAAACGAAAAGGAAAAAGAAAGAAAATCAGCAATAAATGTAGATGTGAGAAATTGTTAGATGGAAATAAATGGTGACAAAAGATTTCTCGAGAAAGTTAATTTGTTTATTAACGATGCAAATCGACAACTGAATGTTTGTTTTTATGCGAATTGATAATTATTGCAATATGAGATTCTATAATTGATAAAAAAATATTCATCACTAGGCTACTTATAAAACACTAGCCTACTTTACAGGTAATTTTACTAATTGTAGAATATAGTAAGAAAGAACCACTTACTGTGATTCCATATACTATCACTAAACTAAATTGAATAATTAGAAATTAGATCTATTTTTACTTTTATAATTGGAAATTTAGTATTCAAGATTAATTTTTACTAAAATTTACACTATGAACAGAGATATTGAAGAGTTTCTTCATATTAGCACAGAATACAAATATAGCGGTTTACAATTATAGCATATTTTATATAAGTTTTCTCTGATATTAGAGTGAAATAAAACCCAGCCGGTCTGGCAACGTTACGGAGCTAGAAAAGGATAGCGCTCTCTGCTTTGTCGAATGACAGACAAGGACAGCAACACCAATGTTATTCAAATACTGCCATTATAACGTGGACCTCATTGTAGGTACTAATAATAACATCCCATCAAAATTACCCTAGTATAATGACCACTTAGGGCCGTTTGCACAGTGTAAGTTTAAGCTAAAGCTTAAACCAAATCTGGATTATTTTTTTTGGTTTAAACTAAAATTCCGTTTGCACAGTATCAGTTTAAACTCTGTATTGAGTTATTAAACTCTGGGAAAGTTTAAACCTCCAAAACAGGAGGTTTGAACCAAATAATTTGGATTAACTAGACATCTGTAAGATTTGATGGGGAAACAGCTAATAGTAAATTATTTTTTGATGTTTGGATTTAATGCTTCTGTAGACGATAATTTTTATTTAGGTTATAGTGAATCATTATTGATAGAATTGACAGGAATTGATAGAAGTTTTTAATGTGATTGATAGAGATGACTGCAAAGAAATTTTGGAACTGAAAAAAATTGGGCAAAATACGAATCATTTAAATTTCTGGGATGATAGAAAATTTTTTTAACGGTTTTGCTTGAGTAAAGCAAGTGCCAATTTAGTATTTGATTCAATAAGCCACTTGATAGAAAATAAGACAATTGTTAACAGTGATTTTCTATTAGAAAACATGTTTTTGATAACACATAACTGAGATATTTTGCTTTCGAGAGATTTCTTTCTAATAAACGAGGAAGACCGAAGTAGATTTAAGTAAATTTTCATAACAAAATAAGGTTTTTATCTCACATTCTAGATTATATTTTTTGGTGCCAACTGAATATAAGATTGTTTCTAATAGTATAAAGAATTTCATCATTTTTTGAAAAATTTCTTGATCGCTTTCACTTTTATTACCGTACAGCTTACAGCTCTGTGGATTTTGAACCAGGAAATAGTAGCTACATAATCTCAATTCACTGATGGTTTGTAAGCAAATAGCAAATTTCCTGTAAAAATTACCCTTCCTGATATTATAAACGATGACAAAAATTTCTTGATCGCTTTCACTTTTATTACCGTACAGCTTACAGCTCTGTGGATTTTGAACCAGGAAATAGTAGCTACATAATCTCAATTCACTGATGGTTTGTAAGCAAATAGCAAATTTCCTGTAAAAATTACCCTTCCTGATATTATAAACGATGACATTCTATTACCAAGTTAACGTTAAACTAGTTTACTGGATTAGTAAATGCACTTAGAAAACCAATTCAAGTTTTAACTTTCAGATTAACTTAATCGAGTTTAGCAATCTATACTGTGCAAACGGCCCTTAGTTATTAAATTTTGCGATTAATTTGTCTTTTGCAAAGTTGGAGAGATGATTTACGTTTGAATAGCTTGTTACTTGGTTTTTGTACAGGATCATTTTCCTTCCCATACCTGACGTACACGGCAATAGTCTTGGTGTCAACGGTACAGGCCAGTGTACAAATAGCTACAACCATAGTCTATGGCGGTTGCATTAGTATGGCCAATGCCCAGATCAAAATGCTCGGCCAATCCTACAGGGATATGGGAACCGAGACATACAAACTGTTCAACACTTTCAATATACGGGATCATCAAGCCATTGAGATAATCAAGAGGAATGTTGGACACTATCTGTTTCTCAAAAGGTAACTAGTAGTTCTGTGAACAGTAGTCCTCACGCAGTATTCTCACCCACAAGTACCTGATTGAAACTGTAGACCTTAAGGAAATACAGCAATAGACTGGCTTCTCCACACATCTGTCTAATCACTTGTCAGCTGATTTATGATGCATAATTCTATAGTCTGATTTTTACTATAATATTGGCGTATGAAGGAGGCTCCTTTTTCCTTTATATTATTCTTTGAATGCAAAATTTCCAAAAACCTTGTATATACGTTGACGCGCAATTTAAAAAGGAAAATACCTGTCAAATTTCATAAAAATCTATTACCGCGTTTCGCCGTAAATGCGCAAGATATAAACATTTAAACATTAAGAGAAATGCCAAATCGTCGACTTGAATCGTAGACCTCACTTCGCTCGGTCAATTATTTTTGTTAATGGAAGTCCAAATTAATTTCTATCAAACCCTGAAGAGTTCTGCCATAGTTAGCTATGGCCATAATAATTGGAGAAGAATTCATCTTATAGCCTTTATCTTATTCTTTATTTGTTGTATGACTTTAATTTTTTGTTTCTCAAAGCCTTGTAATTCATTTTCTAGCTCTAACTACTGGATACATTATGTAAGGAATTCTATAAACAAATTGATTTTTTTACTATAAGTGAGTTTCTAGGGTCTTCAGCAACTCCTCCATGCGTACAGGGAAGCTTCCCTTGCATGAGAGTATTTATTGTCAAGAGAATTAAATGTATATAATATTTATAATTGTATTTTTTTGTATTATTAGTTTAAGCTCTAGATGATTAAATATTATTTTGTATGCATTGTTTTTGGCAATGAAGTTTATTATTATTATTATAAATTATCTAATTTATTACTAGTAGCTCTGTGAACAGTAGACCTCACGCAGTATTCTCATCCACAAGTACCTGATTCAAACTGTAGACCTTATGGAAATACAGCAATAGACTGGCTTCTCCACACATCTGTGTAATCACTTGTCAGCTGATTTATGATGAAATATTTTATAGTCTGATTTTACTCTAATATTGGCGTAATGAAGGAGGCTCCATTTCCTTTTATATTATCCTTGAAATGCAAAATTTCAAAAAACATTGTGTATACGTCGACGTGCAATTAAAATATGGATATGCAACAGAGTAAAAAAGGAACATACCTGTCAAATTTCATGGAAATCTATTATGCGCAACATATAAACATTCAAACATTTAAAGATTCAAACATTTAAACATTAAGAGTAATGCCAAACCGTCGACTTGAATCTTAGACCTCACTTCGCTCGGTCAATTAATGGATACTTTTTACACTGACAGACAGAAAGATATTTATTTTCAAAAAATGCAATTCACAGAATAAAAATATTTATGTACTCAAACACAGTTTCAATACAAATATTACGTTTGTATATAATGATTACGTTTGTGTATTGAACTGTATGACAATTGTCAATGTCATTTTATGACAATCAATGTCATGTATGAATAAATGAATGAATAAATGAACCGTTTTGGGCTGTGGCAATTACGAATTGTAGTATCTCAATAACGGTCATTGGCTAAATAATTTTTTGTTAGCACCAAATATGTTCTTAGATAGTCAATCATTTGAAATTTATTCTGAGTTCAATGCAACCACTCTCAAATTCATGGTTATTTTGTATAAATAATACTAAATAAATTTGAGACTGATTGATAGTTGTATAAATCAGGATTAGTTTGTGAATTACGATTCATTTCTATCAGTTTTTGTTAATCTTTTTATTTAGAAGATGATTTTTCCACTTTTTGCATTTAAATGTGATATCTTTCTGTCGCTTCAACATGATAATATTCGTTATTAAGATGAAGATAAGTTGCATGCTCTACAAAAATATTGTTTCCAGGTTTTGCAGCAACTCCTCCATGCGTACAGGGAAGCTTTCCCTGCATGAGAGTATTTATTGTCAAGAGAATTAAATGTATATAATATTAATAATTGTATTTTTATTATTATTATTTGATTATTAATGGATATTGTTGACATTGACAGACATCAGACATTGTCTCTCAGACAATGTCTGTCAGACATTGACAGACATCAAATAAATAAAGATATTTTTTTTTTCAAAAAATGCAATTCACAAAATAAAAATCTTTATGTAGGTACTCAAACACAGTTTCAATACAAACGTTACGTTTGTATATAATAATTACGTTTGTGTATTGAACTGTATGACAATTATTGTCGATGTCATTTTATGACAATCAATGTCATGTATGAATGATAAATGAATAAATGAACTATTTTGGTCTGTGGCACTCACGAATTGTAATATCTCAATAACCGGTCATTGGCTGAATAATTTTTTGGTATCACCAAATCGTTCGTTTCCGTGTCCAGGTCAGACCACTTATTATTTAAACCATAACATAAATTTTAACAAAGCATTAACAATATCAATAAAGTGAGTAGAAACATTTATAAACCAGTCTATATATACTGGATTTCCAGTGTGTAGCCACCTTTACGGCTTTGTCAATCACCAAATAATTCTTAGATAGCCAATCATTTGAAAATTTATTCTGAGTTCAATGCAACCACTCTCAAATTCATGGTTATTTTGTATTGATACTATTTAATAAACTTGAGAGTGATTGATAGTTACTTAGGATTAGTTTGTCATTTTTGATTCATTTTTATCAGTTTTTGTTAATCTTTATTTAGAAGATGATTTTTCCACTTTGTGTATTTGAATGTGATATCTTTCTGTTGCTTCAACTTGATAATATTCGTTATCAAGATAAAGATAAGTTGCATGTTCTACAAAAATATTGTTTCCAGGTTTTGTAACCAGACTTTCAAAGTATTCAGTGCAATTCTATTGTCACAATTCGTGATAGCAGAAGTTATAGCATGCTATTGCTTCTTCCAAATTTATGAGGTAAGTAAAATATTTCAATTTTCCTTGATTATTCTACTCAGTCAACACATAATTTGACACTAAACTAGAATTTCTAATGTTTCATTCTCTACAGATGAAAATAAATTAGAAATTCAATTTTTTTGTTCAAATGCTGAATTAGGATTTTCGTATGAAACTTATTCTTCAATTTTCTATATTTGGATGAAGCTGAAACTGTCAGCATTAGTTGAGTGAGATGCCTTGATGTTATTCAGATAGTTTGAAATAAGTCTCATTACTGTATAAATTCCATTTTTTTGGATGAGAGCATGAGATTACTTTATTATATCAGTTTAGCTTCTCCTCTTGCAAGTTGTAGCTAGATCTTTATTTGAATTTCGAATAATTATTGATAACGAACTCATTATCTTATTCATTCCATTCTTTCAGATCTAATATCACTGTGACTGAACAGAATATAATTATCTAAGTTTTATTACAATTTATCTTGTTATCATATAATAATAACAAGTCTCATCCTACTTCTATGGCATGTCAAGTTCTGTTTTTTGTAACGAATGATTATGATTTTCTTAATTTAAATTTCAATAAATAATGTTATAATACTTTGCAAATGTGTGTAAGTTCATTTATTCGACTTCACAAAACAAAACTTCTTATCATAATTTGAATATTTTATCAGTCACTTTACTTTTACAGGGAGTAAAAATGATGTCATTGTACAGAATAACATGTGGATTGCTCCTACTCAGCTCAATCTCCATACATGCTTTCATCAACTTTTACTGTGGAGAACGATTGACTAGTACGGTCTGTATAATATTTTCTACAGAATTTATTTTTCAATTTTTCGTATTCTTGTATATTACATAAGTTTTATTTAGTATTCTTCAAATACTATGAGCTATTTGTCAATTGGGCATGGTGTTATTATTATTGTTAGTACTCTTACTACTTGTTTGATTGTTTAATATCGGGGCACCGAGCTTAGCTCGTTATTTATTTATTGATAAACAGAGCACAATTTTTCAAAATAATTGGGGAAGGACAAACAGGCACAGCCCAAAACTGTTTCTTCCCCGAATTTTGATTTATACACTATAAATGGTCCAAAAAGTAGGCTATGTTTCATACACTTGAATCCAGGTCCAATTTTCAGTCAAAATATTCAAAAACAGAAAAGTTCTAATTTAGATTGTTTACAAACCAAAATGAATAACAAAATAACACTCACCAATCACTTAAAATTGTAAAATAATGATTAACTTTGAATATTATGATGAATATACTCTAATTTAGAGTGATGAACCATGTCATGTCAACAAATCAGATTATTTTGATAGAGTCTATTAAAATTTCTCGCGAAATACGGTAAGCTGTTTGAATGATTACACAGCTGATCTCCCACACAGGCACACGCATCTTCTGTTATCGACAGACGACGAAATCTGTTCTTCCAAGGATTAATTATCCTTCTAATGTCCTTCAGCGAGTTTTTCCAGGGATGAGACCTAGTGCAATCGAATCTTTATATCATAAACCTACTATGTTCTGAATTTCGTGAGAATCGTTAGAGCCGTTTTCGAGATCCGGCGAAATACAAACATATACATTGAAACATTGAAACATACACTATCATTCTCAACTATGAATGATTGGAAAAGGAACAACAGGTATATAAATATAAATAGGTATCTAAACAGAAATTGCTCTTTTTATAGTAGAGGATTCATATACGTAGCTTAATCTCTCTGTCACAATTAAATTCATTCAACAACCTCTATCTCTAGTGTAAAACCACATTCACACCATAGTTGTAAACAAAATGTTGTTCACAACTATCAAGTACCTATTCGTCAAAGAAATTCATAGTCAAGTTATTTACTTGCGTTACAGCCCTGCGTGGACCTTGGCCTCCTCAACAATTTGCCTCCATTCATCTCTCTGATTAGCTAGTCTCTTCCAGTTCCTCACTTCTAGGCACGCTAGATCTTTTTCCACATCCTGCAGCCAACGTGTTCTTGGGCGACCTCTTTTCCTCGTTCCTTCCATTCTTCCAACAAGCATCTGCCTCTGCATCCTCTTGTTCTCACCTAGTCAAGATATTCTATAGAAAACAAGTTGAATGTTGCTGTGCTTTTTTTGGCAACAAATAGCCGTAATTTAGCGAAATGTCAGTTGACAACACTGGTGTAAACATGGCTTCACATGCTTTTGAATCTCTTATCATTAAAGAGCCAAAAAATCAATGAATCTTCAATGAAATTAATAACACAAGAATAAGTTAATGTATGGTGAATGAAATGTCAATGTTTGTACAAATTCTGAAAAATCCAGTTTTATGGCAACAAATAGCCGTAATTTAGTGAAATGTCAGTTGACAACACTGGTGTAAACATGGCTTCACACACATTTGAATCTTTTATCACTAAAAAGCCACAAAATCAATGAATTCTCAATGAAACTATCAACACAAAAATAAGTTGATGTACGGTAATTAAAATGACAATGAATGTACAAATTTTGAAAAATAATCCAGTAGCTACTACTCCTAACTCGACGTTGCTTCAATCAATGCTATTGTTCATTTCTTTAAAGGTAGGATGAGAAAAATACAAGACTGCAATATTTTTTTCCTCCCCCTTCTGTCTAAAGTACTTACTTTACTCCCTGAAACCTAATACTAAAGTGTCACTTTTTCGCTCTCGGTAGTAAAAAACAGAAAAACTCCCTAGGGAGTAAAAGTGACTCCATTTAAATAACATGGGGAGCATCTCTATTTTGAAACTTACATTGTAATAGGTTAGAAGGTCTAAGCTCAGATGAGAAAGCATAATAGAGGTGTCTGTCATTGAGTCAACTGAATTCAATACCACAACCAGAAATTTGATAAACTCATAAAATATATGTTTGTATAATAATTATTATATTCTTAATATTAGTAGACGATAAAAATTTATACACTTTTTAAAATATTTATTCTATTCAAAATACCAGCCAACAAATATTTTTGATCTGCATTCTGCAATTCAAATCTGAACCGCGTGATCTGGAGTAGGCCATTTTTGGTAGACGCCCATCTGATATAATTGTTACAAATTTTGCCGATAGATAGCGCAATCGGCAGTGCCAATCAGACGACCGGTTTTCAGGTTTTAGATTTTAGGTTATGTTGTTAGGAAACATTGTCACCAATACGTAAGTTATTAGAATGATTTAATTTGCAGTTTCTATAAAAAAATGTAGATGGAGGAAAAATGTTGTGTACATCACGAGCGAAAAATACTTTTTCTCCCTCAGGACAATTGTTGCCCTCGGCTTCGCCTCGGGCTTCAAACTTTTTCCCACAGGGAGAAAAAGTCGTACTTTTCACTCTAGTTATACAAATAACTATTGAACATTCTTTATATATTGAGAGCTAGGATAAGTGGACACTTTTAGCCACTATCAAATATCATTGAAGGAATTATAAATCCAATGTATATTGTATATACATTTCTCAAACTTTTTCTTCATACTGGTACAGTGCTCTTAAGCTCAAGGTAGGCTCAGAGAATACAAAAATTGAAAATCGTTTAATATTGATTGACCTTGGAAGAAATCAGGAGAATTTAGTGAGGTTGGAATCCCTTCAACCTTACTTCTAAATGATTATGTACGAGGTTTTCAATATAATGTGGACAATGCATTGATTTGAATATCTCATCTTAATTAGTAGTTCTGTGAACAGTAGACCTCACGCTGTATTCTCATCCACAAGTACCTGATTAAAACTATAGACCTTATGGAAATACAGCAATAGACTGGCTTCTCCACACATCTGTGTAATCACTTGTCAGCTGATTTATGATGAATAAATTCTATAGTCTGATTTTCACTCTAATATTGGCGTATGAAGAAGTCTCCTTTTTCCTTTTATATTATCCTTGAAATGCAAAAATTCCAAAAACCTTGTATATACGTCGACGCGCAATTAAAAAAGGAACATACCTGTCAAATTTTCATGGAAATCTATTACCGCGTTTCGCCGTAAATGCGCAACATATAAACATTAAGAGAAATGCCAAACCGAATCTTAGACCTCACTTCGCTCGGTCGAAAATGGTTAATCCTATGACTCACAGGTAGGTACACACTTTAAGGAGGGTCTTGTGAGGGGATAGCAAAAATGTTACTTTAGGTACCGTATTTTATTAATCATGCAATCTTGGTTTTTTGTCTCTCAGTAAATTTGAATTGGATTAAGATTCATTTAGTTTTTTCTTGATTTTTAATAATTTCTTCGAATTTATTGTTTTTCAGAGCAACGAATTCCAATACGATCTCTACTGTTCGCATTGGTACACTAGCAGTGTAAAAGTGAGGAAAATGCTGATCATTGTCGCAGAGTGCCAGAAAAAGCCAATCATTTTCAAAGCTGGCTCTATAGTCCCTATCACTTTGGGCTCTTTTGTGACAGTAAGTATAGTATATCGTCGTTGCCACAGCAACACCACTTATCTCAATTCAAACAACTTTAGAGGAAAGCAAAAAATCTCTTTTTCCAAGAAAATTTACCTTGAATGAGTTCAAATCATACGTTTTAGTGTAAAGTGTGAACTTTCTGAACATTTTTCATACAGAAAAATTGAAATAATATATTAATTAGGAATATAAATGAGTTAGGTGGTGTTGTTCGCCACAGCTAACAGAGATATGTGGTGTTGGACTTAAATTAACCATGAAAAATGAATTCTCACAAACTTACCTAGAATTATTTACTTTCTTCTACCTCGGGCTTTGCTTTTTCTATTGGGTGGAAAAAAATCAGTTTTAAAAATAGTTTAGAAAATTTATTGATGAAAAAATGGTCAAGAAAGTTCAAAATGGAATAAATTCTCTAGAAAGTTTCTGCATATTTTTGGACTACTGAATTGAGACCTTCCAAGACTAGGAGTAACGTTTTTCTTATACAGTTATTTAAAAATACTAAAAATTAATAGCTTTACTTTTCAAAAATATTCACTTGAAAAACTATCAGATTTCTTTATCTCATAAAAAATAAATGAGAAAAAAATAATAATTCTAAAAAATACTAAAAATCAATAGTTTCTCTCATAAACTGAGCTATACTAACTATTATACCTGAGCAATATCTGAATGAATGAAGAACCCAACTCATTCTGTTATTTCATAAAAATATGCAAAAACTTTCTTACATTGTAACTTGATTATTCATGGTTAATTCTTCCTTCTTCTACTTTCAGTCTCATAAGGCAAATTGTCATAGAAACCATGGCAATCCAGCGGTATCATCAATTTTAATGTTTGCAGATCTTCCCACTTATCTCGAGCCACTTTCCTCCTACCCATGGAGTTGAGCAATGGAAAAGATGCTGGATCCTTCTTTTCAACTTTTGGTAGTCGCCGGTGTTGATAGTCCTGTAGTTCCTCATTGAAATTCAATTTAAACTTTATGATTCCAGACGGTTCGTAATGAAGAACATGTATATATATATTACTTTAGCATCTCCTTTTTTCCTTCCAGGCCTGATTGATTGGTATACCACTGAGTCTTTGCTATAATTCAGAAACATTTCAGGGGCACATAGCTTTGCTCTGTAACGAAAAGGATGTTTCGGGCAATTTTAGAGAAACCAACAAATTGGCTGGGCAGATGAACATCTTGATTTTTGTAGCTTTGTTGAATGACTCGATGTACACTATCGCCCTCCATATGACTGTGACCTTTCTCAAAGAATTTCTGTGTAGTTGTTACTTCCCTTGTCATACTCAGATATCTTGTCATTAGATAGGGTTGCATTTCTATTTTGAGCAGCACACCCATCTGAATATACTATCACGGGTTTCAAAGCAACATCAAGGAGTTCAGTTATGTATTGTATTAGACAAGAGGCAAATGTTGATGCACTTAAATCTATTGTGCATTCGTCAAACCAATAATTTTGGGCATCGTGTGTAGCCAAGTTATATACAGTATAATTATGTACACATAACTTTAATTTGTAATAAGCAGAACTCGCAGAATTCTGTACCATCATCACATCACAGCAAAGGGTATAACACTTTCTATCCAATGCATCTTGCTTGTCTCTATTTTTTTCATTTTGTGCCTGATTAGCTCGTAAAACATGTTTCTTATGAACGTCTTTTTCCAAATTATTATTTTCGTATGCATAGCATAAATCACTCCTATCCTTTCGAGGTTTAAATATTTTTAAATTCAAGCTATTAACGGTCCGTTTGAATTCTGTCTTTCCAAAAGGCTGTTCATGCGAGTTTTTGCAATGATTCTGGTGAATTTCGTGTAAATGAGTCATGGATCTGACATCAGTTTGCAAATACAATTTATTGGATGATTTACGGCAATAATGTGAGGGAAGTTTGGGTAGTGCCTCCAAAAATTCAAGAATAAATGATTTTTTATGACCCCGAGCTATCTTTGTTTGGCCGAGTTTATTACGTGAATCATTATTATTTGAAGTATTCACTTGATCAGAGATTGATGAGCGTTCCATGTCATTTAGGTTCCCAAGAGAGTTATTAGTAGATCCATTCTCTTTTTTTCAGTCAATTTGTTCTCTATCCAATAGCGGACTTCATTTTCTGTGACACCAAGGGTGTTCAAAAACATCAATTTACACACAGCATATTTTTCTTCTTTGAATTTCAGGTGATAAAAGAATGATAATTTTCTTCTGGAAGTATCATTATTTTTTTTTGTTTCCTGTTTTACTTTGCATACATCTACTAATGAATATACATACATTTTTTTACAATTCCAATCCATTTTCTTCCAAAATTCGTTGAATAAATTTTGGCGCTACATTTCAGATATTTCATTACAAAATCTTGTCTTGAATTTTTCACATGCTTTTGATACACATCGAGGTCCCATTTTCCTCTCTTCCCTCGGCACATCGTGAATTTTTTTTTGTACTTTGTTTGTTTGCTCTTCTGTACCCTAAATATGCCTCTCACTTCATTCGTTTTAATTTTGCCTCAGCCCTATATCTCCACTGTTCGCACTGGTACACTAGTAGTGTAAAAGTGAGGAAAATGCTTATAATAGTCGCAGAGTGCCAGAAAAAGCCGATCATTTTCAAAGCTGGCTCTATAGTTCCTATCACTTTGGGCTCTTTTGTGACAGTAAGTATAGTATATGTACAGTGTTTTGATCAGCTTGAAATTGTGTACCGTACTGAAGTCTAGCTAATATTAAATCGTAATGGAAGATGTGTATTGAATAGCCATAATTACAGCAATACGCAAGACTATATTTCATTAGAAATGCTTTGCATTTTGAGTATTAACGAATGAAAAAAAGAAGTAGAAGAAGAAGACGAAGAAGAAGAAGAAGAAGAAGAAGAGAAGAAGAAGAAGAAGAAGAGAAGAAGAAGAAGAAGAAGAAGAAGACAAAATAAGAGAAATTATGGATCAGAGCGTGTGTTGGCAGTGGGTAAGTTGGTGAAGAAGAAGAAGAAGGAGGAAGAGAATTAAAAGGGAGAGAAGTGCTACAAGGAAAATAAGGGAGAAAAATGATGGTGATGATGAAGAAGCAGAAAACTTGAAGAAACTGAAACCCTGCATTACAATTCATGCTTGAAAGTACAGTTTCAGTTCTCAGATAACCTGACGAGACTATTAGTACGAATTCTAACTCAATCCTTGAAAAAAATGAGGATTGAATGTTCGTAATCGATAGATAAATTATTTCTCTACACATTTTGTCCTATAATATTTTTCGATAGAATGAATAGTTTTGATGTAATTCGAAGAAAACTGAACCCCTGCATTAGAATTTACGCTTGGAAAAGTACAGTTTAGTTGCAATTTCATCCGCTAGATCGCAGTAGCGTCCACTATTTCAAAATTCTAGTTACAGTTTTATCCGCTAGACTGCAGCAGGCTTCGGAATTCCAGTCCACCAATCTTTCCATTCCTGAATCCTCCAGTTCTGAGGTCTGAAGTCACTTTGAGAGCTTTGAAAAATTGCAGTTTTTTAGTTTTTCACTAATAACTTCCAAACGATGCGTCGTAGCGAAATTTTTATCATATCCATTGTTGTAGAAAATTAAATTTTCTACAAACTGGTGTTTGATTCATTAATATACAAATGAAATTAAAGGAGTTACAGCTATCTAAAGTTGTGTAGTTTACAGAGAACTGAGAAAATTATGATACAGGTCTTTAGTTTTTCAATAATAACTCCTCAATTATGCATCGTAGTCAAATTTTGATTATTTTCATTGTTGTAGAGAATTTAATTTTCTACAAACTGATGTCTAGTTAATTCTCCTACACATAATTTTGAAGGAGCTACAGCTATCTAAAGTTGTGTAGCTTTTGGAAAACAGGGGATTGATATTCACATTGAAAATAATTCAACAGTTTCATGCCACTTATATAAATATAGTTAAATGTAGCCCACTTACCTACCTACATAATATACTAAGGCTTTATATCCAAATTGTATAGAATGTAACAGAAGAAGGAGAAAGAACAGGAGAAAAAGAAGAATAAGAAGAAGATGATGATGATGTCATTTCATTGTCGTGACAGTCATTCATTCATTGGTTCTCATTGAATTCGTTCCGTTTAAATTTGATTCCATTTTTTTCCATCTATACCGGTATCCTTCTACTATTGACTAATAATAAACCGTTGTCAATACTGTAAAACATTTTATTCTTTTGAATTCTCTGTGATTCTAAATTACATATTGCTGTATTTTTCACAGGCAGTACAAGCAGCAGTGTCATACTTCAATCTCCTGCTAGCCCTGGCCAAACAAATGGAGAAAAAGTACAAGTAAATTTTTAGTCACTGATGTGAGATTGAGATTTACCTACTCTCAATACTGGCCGCATTTTTTAATATCCTTCAAACAGCTAATTGACCGGACGTAGTGAGGTCTATGTTTTAACTCTGATTTTCTTTTGTCTGTATGTAACGCGATTACGGCCAACGCGTTGATAGAATTCGATGAGATTTGGCAGCAATATTCATTTTTCAATTGCGAGTCAATGTATACACAAGGTTTTTTGAAATTTTGTATTTTAAGGATAATATGAAAAGAAAAGGAATTCCTCCATACTCTGATATCATCTACTTTGAAGATAGGATCAATCAGACTATAGAATTATTCATAATCAATCAGCTGACAAGTGGATTATTCATTGCATGCATTACACAGATTTCTGGCCGTGTCTATTTCTTTAAGGTAGGGTTTCAATTTTTGTTTATGATGCGTGCCCATCAGTATCAATATTCTCACATTTGAAAAACAAATTTAATAGGTGATTGAAAATAAAATAAAAAATGATTAAATAAACTAAACAATGCTGGAGAAATAATAATTGACCGAGCGGAGTGAGGTCTAAGATTCAAGTCGACGGTTTGGCATTTCTCTCAATTTTTGAATGTTTAAATGTTTATATGTTGCGCATTTACAGCGAAACGCGGTAATAGATTTTCATGAAATTTGATAGGTATGTTCCTTTTTAATTGCCTTGCCCTATTACCATAGGTAAGGAAAGTGTAATTGCTTTCCGAAAAAAATTAAGGTACCCCAATTTCTAAATTTCTATATGTTTCTAGGTCCCCTGAGTCCAAAAAAAGTGGTTTTTGGGTATTGGTATGTGTGTGTGTGTGTATGTGTGTGTGTGTGTGTGTGTGTGTGTGTGTGTGTGTGTGTGTGTGTGTGTGTGTGTGTGTGTGTGTGTGTGTGTGTGTGTGTGTGTGTGTGGTGTGTGTGTGTGTGTGTGTGTGTATGTATGTATGAGTGTATGTGCTTCTGTGTACACGATATCTCATCTCCCAATTAACAGAATGACTTGAAATTTGGAACTCAAGGTCCTTCCCCTATAAGGATCCGACACGAACAATTTCGATCAAATTCAATTTAAGATGGCGGCTAAAATGGCGAAAATGTTGTCAAAAACAGGGTTTTTCGCGATTTTCTCAAAAATGGCACCAACGATTTTGATCAAATTCATACCTAAAATAGTCATTGATAAGCTCTATCAACTGCCACAAGTCTCATATCTGTAAAAATTCCAGGAGCCATCTATGCAAAGTTTGATTTTAGATTCTCAAGTATCAGGCTTCAGATACAATTTAAACTAAAAATTCTGGGTGGAAAAGATTAAGCATGAAAATCTCTACAATTAATGTTCAGTAACGTTTTCACTTAAAATTGAAAATAAGCTCGAAATTCGAGAAAATGTCATTATTTCAATTGCAAACTGTTGGCAACTGTTGATTCTATTGAATCATTCACTATGAAGAAATAGCAGACTTCGTGTGTCTCCAGTGTTATTGTTTTGTCACCAGCTGTCTTGGATCTTTGAATAGTAGACTTATATGCGCGGGAACACTAGCGCCAGGTGATAAATTTTCATAACGACAAGGAAAGTTGTGTGAGTGCGCCACACCAGATTTTTTAATCACTTTATCAGTATGGATACAATGTAAAACGAATATTCTTTTTAAACTAAAATGAAACAGCAGTGAGCTCTGCATGAATAGAAACGTAAATACGTAAGTTCTGTGAACAGTAGACCTCGCGCTCAGTAAATTACATTGACCCTGTTGTTATGTTTTCTCAAAAATTAATAAATAATCTATCAATTAAAATGTCTAGAAAAAATCCTAAATAAACATGAAGCTTTCTGTCCTATTGTACCGTGACGTGTCGTCCCGGAATGTGAGTGTGAGCGCTGTTATCAGGTCTGGCTGCAACTGTCTACAACGTTGATGGAAAGATGCAATTTTAAAGATGTTCGATGTTTTTGAACGGGTAGTTTTTATAGTCAACTGTCTACTGACGTTGATGTAGAGATACATTTTCAAGATGTTCGATGTTTTTGAACGGGTAGTATTATAGTCCACTAGACAGCTGATTTATGATGAATAATTCCATAGTCTGATTTTTACTCTAATATTGGCGTATGAAGGATGCTCCTTTTTTCTTTCATATTATCCTTGAAATGCAAAAACTTTGTATATACGTCGACGCGCAATTAAAAAAGGAACATACTTGTCAAATTTCATGAAAATCTATTACCGCGTTTCGCCGTAAATGCGCAACATGTAAACATTCAAACATTAAGAGAAATGCCAAACCGTCGACTTGAATCTTAGACCTCACTTCGCTCGGTCAATAAACTATACAATATCTTCAATATGAATAGTAAATATGATCAGAAACACACATTCTTTTTATTATTTTCAACCCAACAAATCTTATTTTAGTCTTCTCAATGCAGTTTTAACTTTAACCTTGACAATTTGTGTCATGTAAAACGCGCGTACATGACGTAATAACCTAACACGTTACCGCGTTATTACGCTCGGGAAGATACCGGTCTGCAGGCAGTGATTATACGCTATGATGCGTCTCCCTTCCACCCTTTCATTAATTCATTTTCCCTCTTACCTTCTCTCACTTCTTTCTCTTTCTCAGTCTCTTTCTCTCTCACGCTGTCACTATCTCACTCTGTGTAGGCTACACTCAACAGCATATAATAATAATATATTTATTTATTTAGCGTAGGGCAGATACACAACACATATAAAGATAATGAGTCTCAAATGTCTACATAATACACTATATTTTTTCAATTTCTTCAAGATGTTGTGTGGTTTTTGGTCAAGAGAACATAAGTTTGTATGACCCTCATTATATGCTAGTCCATTTAGCGTTACCCAATGTGCACCATGGAGGCGAACTAGCATTAATATATATGAACAAATAATATACATAGATCATAGTACCGGGTGTCTATAAATGAATATCGGGGTTTTAACGCTTTATAAGATTTATTACATTATACTTACAGTTATTAATGATATGTCAAATGAAAGAGCAACTCAAACAGTTTTTGTTCGTTGGTGAGCAAGATGGTGCGCCACCTCACTGGCATAACGAAGTAAGCGATTGGTTGAACGTAACTGTACCCGACCGCTGGATTGGCCGCAAGGGGTCCAATGACAGAGCTTGCTATGCGTGGCCTCCACGGTCACCCGACCTAACGCCATACGATTTTTACCTTTGGGGTTTCATCAAGGATCGTATGTATGTGTCTCCGTTACCAGCTGACCTCCTTGAATTACGAAAGAGGATTGAAGCAGCTGTTGCAACAATTACAGAAGACACACTACTCAACGTTTGGGAAGAACTCGGCTATAGACTTGATGTGTGCCGTGTGTCAAATGGTGCTCACATAGAACACTTGTAAACTTGTATATAAAACTGTTTGTTTATTTAGTATTATAGAATCATTCTACTATGCACAAGAATAAAACCTCTCTCTTTTGCCCTCCTAGATTTTTTAATAAAGACAGCGAATTAATCAATCTTGCTCACTCACTCACTCACTCACTCTCTCTCTCTCCGGTCGTGTGTTAATGGGTAGAATATTTTATATCCTTCTAAGAGAATCGACAATTATTTGTTGAAACACCGCCGATTTATGAAGTTACATCACATTATTATATTATCGTTATTCTAATTGCATTCTATATTTTATTCTCATTGATTAATTATTTATACTTTGTAAAATAACTAGCATTATCGTCATTTAATGTTAATTAGTGTATAGGCCAGTAAATATTGTAACATACATAAATAAAGGAATCTAATCTAATCTCTCTCTCTCTATCTCTCTCTCTCTCTATCACTCTCTCTCTCTTATCTTATGTCATCTTATTACATAATATGTAATCTATTATTTTTGTAATCTAATGTAAGTTTTTTCTTATTTATAAAGGGTTGTGTGGCAGAGAGGACCAGGAGTCCTAACTCCGCTCTAATGAAGGCAATCAATCAATCAATCAATCTCTCTCTCTCTCTCTCTCTCTCTTTCTCTCTCTCTCTCTCTCTCTCTTTGGAATATTCTTTCCAAAGAATGGACATTGATATGTCCAATGCTCCGCCAATTTATGTAGATTCTTAAAAATATTATCTATAGCTATTACCAATTGCTTTTTTCATATCATATGCAGTTCAATAATTATTTTATTAGACTATATTATGTAAATTCATTTATAATTTTGCTGTATTGTAAGCTATTGTATATAAGTGTAAAAGCCCGTATATATTGTGATCTACGTAAATAAAGTACTGAATCAATCAATCAATCTCTCTTAAGGGTTGTGTGGCAGAGAGGACCAGGAGTCCTAACTCCGCCCTAATAAAGGCAAATAGTCAATCAGTCAATCAATCTATCAATCTATCAATCTTTCTCTTATCTTATGTAATCTTATTACATAATATGTAATCTATTGTTTTTGTAATCTAATGTAAGTTTTTTTCTTATTTGTAAAGGGTTGTGTGGCAGAGAGGAACAAGAGTCCTAACTCCGCCCTAATAAAGGCAATTAATCAGTCAATCAACCTCTCTCTCTCTCTCTCTCTCTCTCTCTCTCTCTCTTCTCTCTCACTCTCTCTTTGTCCTCCTTCAGTCACTATCTCTGTGTAGGCTACACTCAAAAGCATAATTATAATAATAATATATGAATAAATACATGATTTAATACCTAGTTCATGGAATAATTTAGCCTATATACATTACAAAGCTCACCAATAAGACTTCTTTCTCACTCCTCGCAAACTCTCTCTCTTTCTCGCACACCTACACACTCACTCTCTCTCTTGCTTTGCCTCCCTGAGCATATTAATGACGTCACCCTGCGTTAACGAACAACGCCATGCTAACGTCATAATCGACTCATCTATGAAGCGTAAAAACGCACACTATACGCTTATGGCCTTTCTATACGAGATTCTATCATCTATAATAAGGTCCACGTTATAATGGCAGTATTCGACTAACATTGGTGTTGCTATCCTTGTCTATCATTCGACAAAGCAGATAGCGCTATCCTCTTCTAGCTCCACAACGTTACCAGATCATTTTTCAAGGATGTAAAAATATAATTATTAATTAACAAAATATTAAATCTCAATTATGGAAACATATCATCAAATTATTGAAAAAAAAAATATTTTCTGGAGGAATGAAACATAATTGATTATTTCCAACAAAAAGGATGAACAGTTGATATTACATCAGATATACAGGAATCTGCTACCTTAAGACTGTGCAAAGGCTGAAAAAAACTTTCTACTGGTAATATTTTTCAAAGTTTTTCGATTTGTATACTATCAAGCTATCAAAATGAAAAAGTTTTCTCAGGAAAACATTTTTTATGATCATTACTTTTTTAGATATGAGCGCCTAAAGTTTAAATTTTTGGGACAGAACATTTTCAAGTTCGGTAAGAGATAAATCCATGAGATTTCAAGAATAAATTCCTCATGGTATTGTTGATCTAATAAAACAAAAATTTTCTGAAAATATCAATTTTTGAGAAGGTTATTCAATTTACTAAAAATGACCAAAAATAGCTTTTAGTCGAGTTATTTTCGGTAAATTAAATAACTTTTCTAAAAATTTTTATTTTAAGGAAATTTCTGTTCTACTAGATCAACTAGACCATGAAAAATCTACTCTCTGAATGTCATGGATTTATCTCTTACCGAATTTGAAATGTTCTGTCCCAAAAATTTAAACTTTAGGCGCACATATCTTGGAGAGTAATGATCGAAAAAAATGTTGTTTTCCTGAGAAAATTTTTCATTTTGATAGCTTGATATTATACAAATCGAAAAACTTTGAAAAAATATCACCAGTAGAAAGTTTATTTTTAGCCTTTCCACAGCCCTAATAGAAGACAGTGACAAGGCAGAGAATCGGCAACGCTGCTCTCCTATAATTCTCCACTGTCATTATAACGTGGACCTCACTAAATGAGAAATTACAACAAATATAATGTTGCAATGTTAAAATGTATAAAATTCATATAATATGTTAAATGTATAGAATGCTAAATCGTGGTAACGTTGTAACATTTTTTACATGTAGATACAATCACTAATTAATTACAAAGTGCCTCATATCAGGGCACGCAGTAATGAACAACGAAGTAATATTAGAATTTCTTTATTCCGTACTCAGGGCCTCATGCTATTCCATTTTTATCATGATTTACTCATCTAATATCGGGGACCGAGCTCCGCTCTGGAGTACAAAAGCATAAAAAATTTATTACGAAAGAAGAAATTATAATAACAAACATAGTTCATACAGAAATGTTCTATCTAATCACAGTAAATTGAGTTTAATTCCCAGAGGAATGCAAAAATTTCCCTCACAAAATCCCGGTTGCACTAAAGCCGGTTAAATTTTAATCCTGATTAATTTCACGTGAACCAAATGAGACAAGACCATTTCAAAAAGATGGATCTACTGGAATCAATCTGGATTGAATGTAACCCGGCTTTTTTGCAACCGGCACTAATTACCTGATTGAATTATTACAAAAGTTCAACAGCTGAGTCATAATTTTGACACAGTCCCACACACATGAACTCTCTCACTCACTTCCATCATCAACAACAGACGACGAAATAATTATTATCAGCTGTTTTTGCAAGGATGAATAATATTTATCCTTCTAGTGTCTTTCAGCGAGTTTTCCCAGGGATGAGACCTAGTGCAATCGAATCTTTATATTATAAACCTACTATGTTCTGAATTTCGTGAGAATCGTTAGAGCTGTTTTCGAGATCCGGTGAAATACAAACATATAAACATCTAAACATCCAAACATATGAACAGAAATTGCTCGTTTAATAGTATAGGATATCCATTGCTCTGTAATCCTTTACTTATAACAAGATTGAATATGAAAACTATTGTTCATTTGAATTGATTTGTAATTCATTTCATTTGTGATGTATGATTGAAATGTTTGTAATTTGTTGAATCAAATTTGAATTTGAATTACAATATAGAGAGTTTCACGCTTCAAAGTCAGTTAAATCACAATCACCAGTGTCAGTTTCACCAATCAGTGATTGACACCAGGAACAGGTAGGTCCGCTGAACAATATTAATTTTCATTTCAAGACATGAACTGTCAGGTAATAGCGAACAAAAGCTATTAATAGATCCTGTAAATATACTGAAGCAAACGTAGAGGTTTGTGAAGGAGTTTCAAGAAACTTCAACAAAAGAATAACGTGAATGA